>NC_041395.2:15226563-15309063 GCF_900747795.2 Erpetoichthys calabaricus | reverse complement strand
GTCACGGGGGTCTGCTGGAGCCAATCCCAGCCAACACAGGGCACAAGGCAGGAAACAATCCTGGGCAGGGTGCCAACCCACCGCAGGACACACACAAACACACCCACACACCAAGCACACACTAGGGCCAATTTAGAATCGCCAATCCACCTAACCTGCATGTCTTTGGACTGTGGGAGGAAACCGGAGCGCCCGGAGGAAACCCACGCAGACACAGGGAGAACATGCAAACTCCACGCAGGGAGGGCCCGGGAATCGAACCCAGGTCCCCAGATCTCCCAACTGCGAGGCAGCAGCGCTACCCACTGCGCCACCGTGCCGCCCACATCGCAAACATTAACTCTGCTTTTATTAATCCCATAACAAATAACATATAACAGAGACATATGCCTGCAAACATTAAAACTGAGGTTAACCCGTCTTAGATGCAGTAGCAAAGCTAGTATCAGTATATACTCACTAGCCAAAATTATTAGGAACACCTGCTTATTAGTCCATCCATCCATCCATTTTCCAACCTGCTGAATCCGAACACAGGGTCACGGGGGTCTGCTGGAGCCAATCCCAGACAACACAGGGCACAAGGCAGGAACCAATCCCGGGCAGGGTGCCAACCCACTGCAGGACACACACAAACACTAGGGCCAATTTAGAATTGCCAATCCACCTAACCTGCATGTCTTTGGACTGTGGGAGGAAACCGGAGTGCCCAGAGGAAACCCACGCAGACACGGGGAGAACATGCAAACTCCACGCAGGGAGGACCTGGGAGCGAACCCAAGTCCCCAGGTCTCCCAACTGCAAGGCAGCAGCACTACCCACTGCGCCACCGTGCCGCCCCTGCTTATTAGTGCATTATCTAATCAGGCAATCACGTGGCAGTGAGGTCAGGAGCTTCAGTTAATGTTCACATCAAACTCCAAAATGTGGATTTGTAATTTTCACTAAGACATTATAATTGGTGCCAGGCATGCTGGTTTGAGTACTTCTATAACTACAGATCTTCTGGGATATTCAAACCCAACAGTCTTTGGAGTTTCTGCAGAATGGTGCAAAAAGCAGAAAACATCCAGACAGCAGCAGCTCTGCGGATGGAAATAACCTTGTTGATGTCAGAAGTCAAAAGAGAATGGCCAGAATGGTTTGAACTATCAGAAAGCCTACAATAACTCAGATAACCAACTGGGGTGTGCAGAAAAGCATCTCAAAACACACAACATGCCAAATTTTGAGGTATATACTGTAGGTTACAACAACAGATGTTGGGTTCCGCTCCTGTCTGCCAAGAACAGACAGCCCAGTGGGCACAGGACCACCAAAACTGGACAGTTGATGACTGGAAAAACATGGCCTGGTCTGACGAATCTCGATTTCTGCTGATGCATGAGGAATCCATACATTCAACCTACCTTGTGTCAACAGTCCTTACTGAGATTTCTTTTTCTTTTAGTGAGATTTCTTTTAATCTTTCCTCATATCTCATTCATTATAACCCTGGAATCAGCCTAGTTGCTCTTCTCTGGACTTTTTCTAGTGCTGCTATGTCCTTTTTGTAGCCTGGAGATCAAAACTGCACCCAGTACTCCAGATGAGGCCTCACCAGTGTGTTATAAAGCTGGAGCAGAACCTCCTGTGACTTGTACTCCACACATCAAGGCGCTATATAACCTGACATTCTGTTAACCTTCTTAATGGCTTCTGAACACTGTCTGGCAGATGACAGCGTCAAGTCCACTACGACTCCTAAAATCTTTAATATTTCCTCAAAACTCATCTCCTGTAGCCCTGAATCAGCCTAGTTGCTCTTCTCTGAACCTTTTCCAGTGCTGTTATGTCCTTTCTGTAGCCTGGAGATCAAAACTGCACCCAGTACTCCAGATGAGGCCTCATCGGTGTGTTATAAAGCTGGAGCAGAACCTCCTGTGACTTGTACTCCACACATCAGGGTGCTATATAACCTGACATTCTGTTAGCCTTCTTAATGGCTTCTGAACTTTGTCTGACAGTTGATAGCGTCAAGTCCACTACGACTCCTAAATCCGTTAACATTTCCTCATAACTCATCCCCTGTAGCCCTGGAATCACCCTAGTTGCTCTTCTCTGGACCTTTTTCTAGTGCTGTTATGTCCTTTTTATAGCCTGGAGACCAAAACTGCACACAGGACTCCAGATGTGGCCTCACCAGTGTGTTATAAAGCTTGAGCAGAACCTCTTTTGACTTGTACTCCACACATCAAGGCGCTATATAACCTGACATTCTGTTAGCCTTCTTAATGGCTTCTGAACACTGCCTGGCAGTTGATAGCGTTGAGTCCACTGTGACTCCTAAATCCTTCTCTCAATTTTCAGACTTCCCATTGTGTTTTCTGACAACGGTGAATTGAGTGTTACTTGACGAGGGAAAAATTAATTTAAATGATTTTAGCAGAATACTGAAACACTACAAAATGTTTGAAAAGTGAAGGGGTCCGCATACTCCTTGAAGGTACTGTATATCATGCTTCTATTATCCTCAGTTTATGAAAAAAATCAGATTAGAACACACGTATGGGTTATTTCTTGTCACATCTAAAGCAGAAACAGAGAAAGTAATGTTGATTTTTGTGAGTCTGTGCCGATGTCTAAATGAAGTTGAAGATCTCAATATGGTTTAGTTGTCCCAGCTGGAAGGTAGAGTTGAGATCTCATACACCTCATAGTGGGGCACTGTGGTTTAAAGGCATTTTTCCTCTTACAGGTATCGTTCTTGTATTTCACTTGGCGGTCTAGTTGTTTTTATTTTTTCGCTAGTTGACATCTGGTACTGCGTCTCTTCACAGAATCCTTGGGTACCGCTGGTTTGACTTTGTGTTGCTCACGGAGTCCCGAATGAGGCACATGACCTGCATTGTGAGGGAGCATCAGTAACGGCACTACAGCCATGTGGCGCGATTCCCTGAGGGTGATCCGGCTCACAGGATCCTCATTGTTGAGGACCAGAGCGGTTGGACCAGGCCAAGGGGTCGTCCAAGTAACACCTGGTTGTGGCAGACAGAGGGTCATTTCTGGAAGGTGGGACTGCACCGCATGCCTGCCTGGAGGGGGTGGTTGCCAATCAGGATCCCAAACTATTTTATTGTGTGGTGGGTTGCGGCAATGTACTGTACCAGTGCATGCGCCCAGACCTGACCTGACCTGACATCTGGATTTCTTGATTGACTTATTGAATGGGTTGGCCCCTACCCTGGCATCCATGACTTTGTAAGAGGATAAATAAATGTGACTGTTCAGTGTACATACTGTAACAAAAGGTGCTATATTGGCAGCTGACCCAGCATAGACTGACACCGAAGGCATGAATAAAACCAAGAAACTTTTATTTTTCTTCACCTGTGGGGCACGTCTTCCCCGTGACTGACAGGCATAACACAGTCCCAAGCACCAAAACACCACACTCATCTTTGCAACACCACTCCTTCTGGCAAGCGTAGTCCGCCTCCTCCCGACTCAGACTCCTCGAGTGGTGGCTGCTGGCCCCTTTTATAGTCCACCCGTGAGTGCTCCAGGTGCCTGATTGCACTTCTGGGTGTGGCAAATACACTGCCCATAAGGGCTCAGGAGTCCCAGCTGCAGCACCCCCTGGCGGCACGTGCGGGACCCAACAGGGCTGCAACCAACTCCAGTTCCCATCGAGCCCTGCAGGAAAGCGAGACACCGCTCCAACCCAGGGGGGCTGCCATCTAGATAGATAGATAGATAGATAGATAGATAGATAGATAGATAGATAGATAGATAGATAGATAGATAGATAGATAGATAGATAGATAGATAGATAGATAGATAGATAGATAGATAGATAGATAGATAGATAGATAGATAGATAGATAGATACTTTATTAATCCCAAGGGGAAATTCACATACTCCAGCAGCACCTTACTGATACAAAAAACAATATTAAATTAAAGATTGATAACAATGCAGGTAAAAAAACAGACAATAACTTTGTATAATGTTAACGTTTACCCCCCCGGGTGAAATTGAAGAGTCGCATAGTGTGGGGAAGGAACAATCTCTTCAGTCTGTCAGTGGAACAGGACGGTGACAGCAGTCTGTCGCTGAAGCTGCTCCTCTGTCTGGAGATGATCCTGTTCAGTGGATGCAGTGCATTCTCCATAATTGATAGGAGCCTGCTGAGCGCCCGTCGCTCTGCCACAGATGTCTAGAGTCCAGGGGGAGGTATTGCACAGTCCATGGCTGCTCCCTCTGAACATAAACCGACGGGGCGTCCCGGCCGGAGTCCGCCACATTGCATATGTTGAGTAATGTCAGTCATTTTGTAACCCTCTTTGCTCTGAACAGGGTTGTGGGGGTTGCTAGAGTCTATTCTAGCTGGCATAAGGAGCAAGGCAGGAACAAACCCTGGATAGATAGTTAGCCAGTTAGAAACAGGGGATGATTAGGTGGGCCAGACCAACTAGGCCATGGTGGGTAATTTAGCAAGGACATTGGGGTACACCCTGCTCTTTACAAAGGATGCCAAGGGATATTTAATGACCACAGAGAGTTAGGCCTTTGGTTTTATGTCTTATTCCAGTTTTACTGTACAGTGTCCCAACCACTGATTAGAGGGCCAGAATGACTAGGCCATGGTGGGCTATTTAGCCAGGACATTGTGATACACCCTACTCCGGTGACCTTTTATGACCACAGAGAGTCAGGACCTCGGTTTTATGTCTCATGCGAAGGATGGCGCCACTTTTACAGTACAGTGTCCCCGTCACTCCACTGGGACATTGGGATCCACATTCAGACCGCAGGGTAAGCACCCCCTGCTGACCTCGCCAACATCTCTTTAGATAGATAGATAGATAGATAGATAGATAGATAGATAGATAGATAGATAGATAGATAGATAGATAGATAGATAGATAGATAGATAGATAGATAGATAGATAGATAGATAGATAGATAGATAGATAGATAGATAGATAGATAGATACTTTATTAATCCCAAGGGGAAATTCACATACTCCAGCAGCAGCATACTGATAAAAACAATATTAAATTAAAGAGTGATAACAATGCAGGTATACAGACAGACAATAACTTTGTATAATGTTAACGTTTCCCCCCCCTGGGTGGAATTGAAGAGTCGCATAGTGTGGGGGAGGAACGATAGTGCCCGTCGCTGTGCCACAGATGTCTGGAGTCCAGGGGGAGGTATTGCACAGTCCATGGCTGCTCCCCCTGAACATAAACCGAAGGGGCGTCCCGGCCGGAGTCCGCCACATTGCATATGTTGAGTAATGTCAGTCATTTTGTAACCCGCTTTCCTCTGAACAGGGTTGTGGGGGTTGCTAGAGTCTATTCTAGCTGGCATAAGGAGCAAGGCAGGAACAAACCCTAGAGGGGATGCCAATCCAGTGCATGTCTTTGCTTAAAATGTTGCTCTATGTCAGCGGCTCTCAAACTGTGGGGTGCGCCCCCCTAGGGCAACAAAAAAGGAGGAGAGAATGTTGCCATATGTGGCATAATTTCGCTATTCGTAAGGAAATTTTAAACTTGTAGCGCTGTATCGGCAGCAAAAAATACAGGAATAAATTTTATTAGGGTTTCAAAAATACGTTAGGGGGGCGCGATTAAAACTGTTATGAAAACTCGGGTCGCAAATACTTAAAGGTTGAGAAATGCTGCTCTATGTTATGCATGTTATAGAATTTGCCATATTACGGTTAGCCCGCTGAACACAAAACAAAGGAATAATAATAATTTACTGTTGAGCTGAAACTGAAATTCATCTGCTAGGCCCTGATGAGAGAAAATAAATAAATAAATACATAAATAAATAGAGCAAGATCTATTTCACTGCACAACAGGTCAGTAATGGCATTTTGTTCTATTTCATTCATCATAGAACAAGCAACATTTAAAACTTTTTAAAGAATGTTCTGGCCGGCAAGCTGATTAAGAAAAAAGCAAAAAAACAAAACAGAGCAAAGTCAGTCATTCTCCAACCTGCTATATCCTAACACAGGGGTCAGCTGGAGCCAATCCCAGCCAACACAAGGCACAAGGCAGGAAACAAACCCCAGGCAGGGTGCCAGCCCACTGCAGGGCACACTCACCAGGGACAATTGAGAATCGCCAATGTACCTAACCTGTATGTCTTTGGACTGTGGGAGGAAACCCACGCAGACACGGGGAGAACATGGAAACTCCATGCAGGGAGGACCCGGGAAGCGAACCTCAGGTCTCCTTACTGTGAGGCAGCAGCGCTACTACTGCGCCATCGTGCCGCCCACAAAGCAAAGTAACAAAAAAAAATTAAAAATACAAAATGTGCCATTTTTGCAGCTTGCTATTGTTAGGTTTAGGGAGCGGAGATGGCTAGAAGGAAAATAGATAGGATAAAGAGAGTAACGTCAAGTGCCTTACTCCAGTGTCCGAATTTATTGTATAAAATGAATGCTTCCAAATTAGGAGTCGAACATCTGCTTATTCCAAATCGAATAAATGAATTGCTTTCTTAATGCAAGATGAATATCCAGTGTCATAATTTAGTTATCACCTGAAGACAGCCCCACAAGTACCGCACCTCCAGAAGGGAGTCGCCGCTGTAATTAAGGACAGCGCACGTGCGCACAGGCCGAGGCGCAGCAGCAGCAGCTTCGCTCGCTGAATGGGATTTACTAAGGTAGGCACAGGACGCCACGGACTGTGGAATCTGACGGGCCATATTGATGGGGGGGGGGGGGGGGGGGGGGCACACAGGCAGCTGAGCTGTTGTCTGGGAGACGGCAGATCGCAGTGATAGGCAACCCTGGGCTCGAAGACATTGCCTTTGAGCAGATTAAATAATAATTAGCTTTATAAACCTGCTGCGGATCCCTTTGTCTTCCAGAAAGGAGATTATCTTCCCTTTTCTCATGTATGCGGGATATCTAAATATCTCAGAGGCCAGGCTGAAAAACAATGTATCGTGAATTAGCACCAAGTTCTGCATGTGGTGCGGTATTAAAAAACAAATCTCGGATATAAGACGGGCAGCCTTTGATTTTTAAATTAATTTGTCATTATCCAGCAGGCAGTGATCACGCATTTATACATGTGAAAGAGGATTTTTGCTTTTCTTTTTTGTTTTAGCATCAGCGTGACAAGCCAACGCTCTGTTTGCTAAATGAACTCGGTCTGCCCCTGAAGACAGTCACTTCTTTGAGATAGGAAGCCCGCCACAAAGCATATCAGACTTTTGGCCAGGAGAGCTAAAAACAAACAAGCCAGTCCCGTTTTGTCCTCTTTTAATATAAATTGTCTGTAATTTGCAATAATACTGTTGAAACCAAAATTTACACCACATACTCGCACCATTGAATCCAGTTCAGGGTTTTAGGCCACCCGTCCACTCTCACACAAACCCTCACTCAGATATCACACGCGTAAACCTGAGGGAGTTCACACACAGAAGTAGGGAGAGCATGCAGAGTCCACATAGATAGACAGTCCAAAGACATGCAGGTTACATGTATTGGCGATCCTAAATTGTCCCTAGTGTGTGTGCGTCTTGCAGTGAGCTGGTGCCCTGCCCAGGATTTGTTCCTGCCTTGCGCCCTGTGCTGGCTGGGATTGGCTCCAGCAGACCCCGTGACCCTGTGTTAGGATATAGCAAGTTGGGAAATGACTGACCTTCCCACTTTTTTCAGGAACCAGGGATTCTTTATATAAAAACTGTGGGACTTTTTGTAGCATTCCCACCGTAGGAACTCAGGCCATTTGTAGCCCAAGCCATTTGATCTCCTAGTCCAGAGTAAGTAGTTTTAATTTAACCAGGAACTATGGTGGGTGGGGCTCAGGTGAAGAATTGTGCTGATTGGCTGACTGCCAGCACTGGCGCCATCTTACAAATCTGGAACGGCCCACTCACTAATAATCTCCCTCTTTGAAACAATAAAGTGAGGGGGGTCCCCCGTGAACTTCAGATCATGTGGCAATTTGCATCACAGGACTCTTCACAGCCACTTACCTGGTGTTGGCATGCCAATTGCCAGCTGGAAGCTATAAGTTGGTACCCCGTCCCCATGTGAACTCCTGACAATGTCTCCCTTCACACCGCATCACCAGTTCTTTGCACCGTATATCACGGAGGAACCAAATGGTTCCTAAAAATAAAGTTCATGCAGTGGGAAAGCATCTATACACTGTAACCAATATAGCCATCTTGGATCCCCAAATGTAAGACACCACCACATAAACAACCCCATCTCCTTTTATATAAGACCTGGGAGTATTTCCGGTGCCAGGACATTGCACATGGGCAGCACTTCCAGGACAGATGTAATCCCCATATAGTAGGGGCCGCCAACTCCTGCAGTAACCTTTTGCAGCACACAAGGAACCCAACATGGCTGCACCACGGAATTACAGAGTCCAGCATGCCCTATGGGTGTGCATGCAAGAACTCTGGTCCATGGATGCTGCCATCCAGCAAGTCAGGGGTGCATATAGTACAGGCTGGATGTCTCCCCCTGTTCGTTCAACATACTGACCTACCTGTCATGTAAGAACTTTTGGTTTAGCCCTGTCGGGATGCCAATGTGTCCACCTCTATATTGTCATCTCCTGCCAACCTCCTGAAGGGACTGAACTTCACTACGTTGGCCTCCCAACCATGTAAGGAACCATGAACCGTTCCAGGTGGGATACCAGCCTTTGCCTGCTGTCCATCACTCTCTCTCTATCCCCCACAGCTTTGCCCGCGTAATAGTGAAACAGGAAAAACTTTAAAAATCAAGAAACAAAACGATCACTCCTGACGTCACGCTTCCTCCTCCCCTTGGCCCGCAGCGTCTGTCTAGGATTAGCACAAATATATCGCTCCTGCAAATGAACTATGATACTTAGTGAAATAAAAAATGTCACAAAATCAAGCAAATTATAGAAAAAAACCCAATCTAAATCCGTTAAGTAGTTCTCTCGTTTGCTAGCTAAGCGGATGTAAGGTACACCCTGAGGCTGGCGCATGAGTGTGGAGGGACCCACCTTTGACCCAATGCATGTCTCTTGGATTTGTGCAAATAAATTGGCACTGCAAGCAAACTACAATACTTAGCGCGATGAGAGAATTCGCAAAATCCGTTAAGTAGTTCTCTTGTGAAAAGTGGACAGACAAACAGACATTGGATTTTATAAATATAAACATATATATAAATATATACAGTGCTCAGCATAAATGAGTACACCCCCTTTAAAAAGTACAAATTTAATCAGTAGCTCAATGAACAAAAGAACAATGTCCAAAATTTTCACAAGGCTGAGTTTTATTGAACACCTTAATTTCATGTTATGGAGTTTAACAATATAACTTAGATCACAAAATCTTCAGTTTCACTCGAATTGGTTGAAGCAAAAATGAATACACCCCGCAACAAAAACTACTACGTCTAGTATTTTGTATGACCACCGTGATTCTTAAGGACAGCACCAAGTCTTCTAGGCATGGAATGAACAAGTTGGCGACATATTGCAACATCTGTCTTTTTCCATTCTTCAAGAATAACCTCTTTTAGAGCCTGGATGCTGGATGGAGAGTGATGCTCAACTTGTCGCTTCAGAATTCCCCACAGGTATTCGATTAGGTTCAGATCAGGAGACATACTTGGCCATTCAATCACCTTCACCCTGTTCTTCTTCAGAAATGCAACAGTAGCTTTAGATGTGTGTTTTGGATCATTGTCGTTTTGGAAAAGTGCACGACGACCAAGTGCACAGAGTGATGGCAGCATCTTCTCCTTCAGTATAGAGCAGTACATTGTTGAGTTCATGATACCATCAATGAAGTGCAGCTCCCCAACACCAGCAGCACTCATGCAGCCCCACATAAGGACACTGCCACCACCATGTTTCACTGTAGGCACCATGCATTTTTCTTTGAAATCCTCACCTTTACGACGCCATACAGTTTTGAAACCATTAGTTCCAAAAACAGTGATCTTTGTCTCATCACTCCAGAGTATAGAGTCCCAGTAGTCTTCATCTTTTTCAGCATGGGCCTTAGCAAATTCTAGGCGTGCTTTTTTGTGCATGGGCTTTAGGAGAGGCTTCCTTCTTGGACGATACCCATGCATGCCATTCCTCTGCAGTGTGCGCCGTATTGTGTCACGGGAAACGGTCACTCCAGTTTGGCTTTCTACTGCTTTAGCTAACTGCAGTGAACTTGTATGGCGATTTTCTTCAACCCTTCTCACCAGAAGGCGCTCCTGTCGAGATGTTAACTTCTGTGAACAGCCTGGACGTCTCTGTAAGATGGATGCACTTCCATCTTTCTTAAATTTTTGGATCACTTTTGCTACAGTATTTTGACCGATATGTAAAGCTTTGCTGATTTTCTTGTAGCCCTCACCTTTTTTGTGTAAAGTAATGATTTCCTTTCTCAGATTTTTTGACATTTCTCTTCCATGTGGAGCCATTGCTGACAGCATGAAATGGGAAGGGCTTTTCTTTGTTAAGTAATGCCCTTTTATAGTCACCTGTCTGCTGGACACCTCTTAAATGAATCATTAGACTCACCTGTGGTTGAATGCTAAGTGCCTTGAGCATTGGAAAGGCGCTATATAAATAAAATGTATTATTATTATTAATGCCTGTTAATTGGACTTTTGTAGTCTTAAGTGTGGCTTTTCTCCTAAGACTATAATTGGGGTGTACTCATTTTTGCTACATGGGCTTGAATGAATTTGTTAGGATAATCACTTTTTTGTGTGTGCAAATTAACAGATCTTGTTTGCAATCAATGGCCCACATTTGTGGGAGTATTTTGTAGTACAGTATCTCATAGACAATGTTGATACTGAAAGGAAACTAAAGGTTTTCTGACAAATGTAGTGGGGTGTACTTATTTATGCGAGCACTGTATATATATATATATATATATATATATATATATATATATATATATATATATATATATATATATATATATACTGTATATATGGAAGAGAATATGGTTTGCATATTTGCAGCTGGAGATCCACAAAGGGTGAAAAATGAATCACGTATCATAAAGTAGTTTTATTTCTGAGCTTTCAACCTCTGCCAGGGGTCTTCATCATGTTTACCATAAAGAACGTTACACAGACAAGATATTACACTTCACCAGCAATCACTCGGTATCTCATAAACGGAGCTGTGTTAAAACTCTATTCAGAAGAGTCCACACCCATTGTAATACGAACAAAGCAAAAATGAATGAGAGACGCTATCTCTTCTGTCTTTTCACTTCAAACGGATACCCAAAAACATTCATTAATCGGAGCTGACACAGAAGACGCCAAAAAACTCAGCAAATAATCGACTTAAATCAGAACCCCCACCCCACCTGGCACTCACTCCCTTATCACCCCAAGGTGTCTGAAGGTGCAGCGCGCATCCTGGCCAAGTCAGGCGTCAGAATAGCACACAAACCAACGAATAATTTGCGCACAGTCCTCTTTAATGCTAAAAACAAGAAATCGGCAGCAGAAATACGAAACGCAGTTTATAGCATTCCATGCAGTTCTTGCTCAGGGGTGTACATAGGACAAACTTCAAAAAGAATCGCAAAACGAATACAGGAACATTGCAATGCCGTCAGAAGAAAGGACTCACTGTCATTGCTCTATACGCATACTAAATCAACAGGACATACATTTAACTGGGACAATGTACAAGTAAAATTTAAGGCCGATACTAAAAGTGCCAGAGAGTTGGCCAAATCTTGGCTATCAAATGAGAACGCCATCAACAGACACTTGGACATAAATCTAGCATATGCAAACTTCAGAAGAACATGTTCATAATAAATAAACTGTACACCCAATACCCCCGCCCCCCCCCGATCACACTGACTAAGCCACCTCCCCCACCCCCCCATGTAATTTTTTGCTATATATTGCCTTTGATTCTTGTAAGTCTAAGCATTATCCTCTGATGAAGACCCCTGGCAGGGGTTGAAAGCTCAGGAATATATATATATTGTAAGATATGGCCGGCCGTTCATCCTGGCCAATACCCCCAGGCCGCCAGATGGAGCCCTCCCTGCAACATGGAGGTGCCCCGAATTCCAGCAGGGCCTCATGGACAGTGGAGTTTTAATGCACAGCCCTGCTGGATACCATGGGGGCCGCCAGGAGTCACTGCAGGGAGGCCTAGGGATTTATATTTTCCGTATAGCCCGGAAGTGCTTCTGAGCCCTCAGTCCATGTGATTATCCAGCACTTCCGGGTCACAAAAAAACTTCTCTTTTTTCTTCAGCCCGGAAGAATATCATTTCTTCCTTTCCCGGGACTTTAAAATACTTCTGGGCTGAAGAAAAAAGAGAAGTTTTTTTCTGACCCAGAAGTGCTGGATAATCACATGGACTGAGGGCTCAGAAGCACTTCCGGGTCGAGGACTATAAAGAACTGTGGGAAATCCCAGACGGATGAGCTGAGTTGGGAGGCAGGGTGGCTAAGCGTCTGGGAGATTGGAGGATTGGTTATTGTTATTTGATTATTGATTTGTGTATTGGAATATTGTGGAGAGGAGGGTGCTTTGTGCACTGTATTATTATAATAAACCATTATTTGGACTTTTATCTGGTGTCTGATGTCTGGTCTGAGGGTTCAAGGGGTCACGGGGACCCTTAAAACTGTCACTATATATATATATATATATATATATATATATATATATATATATACACAGTACAGGGTGGGCCATAATTTTCCATACATATGGTTTTTAGCCATTTATTTTTTGTATTTCAGATACCCTAAAAAATGCATTTGAATAAAGAGCAACGAATTAAAATCATATTGATGGCCCACTTGATTTTCATCTCTGGGGACATTTGAAGGCCGTGGTGTATCAGGAAAAGATACGAAACGTAAATCATCTTAGGGAATATATCGCCAACGCCATTACAAGCATAACTGTGCTAATACGTGTTCATCAGCAGTGGTGGACACATATTGAAATGTGTTTTCAAAACAATGGCAGTCATGTAGAGCATATTATATAGATAAAAATGGTTTTTCATAAAAAAAAATTATTTTCCTATTTATGGAAACTTATGGCCCATCCTGTGTATATATATATATCTATTATAAAAAAAAACATCTTTGGGAGGGAGACTAGGGAGACGAGACGTGATCTTCTCAGAAGACAATTTGAAGTCCCGCGAGAAACACTTTAACTTGCTCCCAGCTCTTAAAACAACGACAAGCGACTAGCAAAGTACGTAGCTCGCCAGCAGCAGAAACCCAGCAGATGATCCGACCGCTTCTCCTTGCGTGCGTTCAGCCATCGTAACCCCCCCACCCCCTTCACAACACAAGTGGCACAGAGACGCGAAGTGGCAAAAGGACAGCTGCTGTACAGGCTTTAAAATGATCGACGGGCAGCGCAACAGCAGCAGAATGATAGCAGATGACCCGATGGCATCTCCTTAGCATGCGTTCAGTCACCATAACCCCCCTCCCCACAACGTGAGCAAAAGCCCCCACCCCCACCCCCACAATGCGAGCAGCATAAAACCTCCTGAAAAAAGGAGATGTAACCATGCCCGGGGCCGGAAATAAAGGACAAGTATTGTTTTTACAACATCACGCGAGACAAGGCAGTGAGCCATCATTTAACACAAGTCCACGGACATCTAACCTAGCAGTTGTTAGACTGCTTTTGGCAGACACCCATCATGTGCTCCCAGCTCTTAAAACAACGACAAGCGACAAGAAAAACATGCAGCTCGTCAGCAGCAGAAACCCAGCAAATGCATTCAGCCGCATCCCCTTCACTATGCGAGCAGATTTATACGTCCTGCTAGAAAGAGATGTAACAACACCCGGGGCCGGAAATAAAGGACAAGTACTGTTTTTACAAAAGTTTTAAAGTAAAAGTGAAAATGATGCATATGTAACAATTCCCATGAAACTAACAATCTCTTTAAATTACAAATCTGGTAAACCAAACCCGGGGCTGGGCGAGCAAAGCCAGCAGGGGGCAGAGCCACCTAGTATATATACATTACTGTGCAAAAGTTTTAGGCAGGTGTGAAAAAATGCTGTAAACAAAGAATGCTTTCAGAAATATAAATAATGATTGTTTATTGTTATCAATTTACAAAATGCAAAGTGAGCGAACAAAAGAAAAATCTAAATCAAATCAATATTTGGTGTTACTACCTTTTGCCTTCAAACCAGCATCAATTCTTATAGGTCCACTTGCACAAAGTCAGGGATTTTGTAGGATTCTAGTCAGGTGTCTGATCAACCAATTCTACCAAACAGGTGCTAATGATCATCAACGTCACACGTAGGTTGAAACACAGTCATGAACTGAAACAGAAACAGCTGTGTAGGAGGCTTCAAACTGGGTGAGAAACAGCCAAACTCTACTACCATGGTGAGGTTGTGGAAGACAGTTTCATGTCATGGCAAGATTGAGCACAGCAACAAGACACAAGGTACCGTAAATACCCGCATATATGACGATACCATGTATAGGACGCAGTGGATTTTTGACCCTAAAAATCATGCAAAAACCTGTGTACCCATTTATAGGACGCATCCTGATTTTGTGTTACCGGGGTACTAATTAAAAGCTGCTGCCGCCAGCGCCAGTGATTGTATCCATGTGTTTGTGTTAGGCTGGAGTATCTCTGAACAACAACAAAGAGCGAGAAACATACCGGTACTAGACGGCAAAAATGACGTATCGGTGACATGAATACAGTAGTCTCCCGCTTAAGTACGCAACTTGAACCTGCAAAGTTTGTGCATACTTAGCTGCCACTCCCAAATAGCTTGCATTTCGCTACGATGTCAAAGAAACCAAACGGCAAGCGTCTCAATGAGTCTCAATGCTGCGAAATCATCTCAAAGCTAAGCAAAACGTCTGCACCCAGTAAGAGGGCCATAGCATGTTCTCGACATCGAGGATTAGCTGCTCTGCTCTGAAGTTCAAACTGAAGCTGATGATACATTCAATGATCTTAAGAAATCGTTTGAATCCTTTCAGAGCAAGATCCGGGCTGTCTCCCTCAAAGCCAAATGCAAGAAACTTCAAAACCTTTGCCAAATAACGATTCCTGACATGTTTAACTAATAAATCTTAAACCCAGAATTTTAGGGAAAAATATGAGTACTTAACCGGGATGCATAGTTAAACAGGTGCGTACTTAAGTGGGAGGCTACTGTATTCAAAATAAAACACTTTCCAAATGTTACAATAAGGCATACAGGTGGATGTATAGTAAAATGAGCTTTCAAACGGCGTGTCATTCTCCAAAATCGATACAGTATTAGCGACGCTACATCTGAAAAATACTTTAATTTGAAATGGTGTGAAATGCCAGTGCGGGGGCAACGGCTAATTGCGCGCGGACTGAGGCATACCCCTGTAGCTACAATTGCACCACTGCTAACCGGCTGTCGCTTGACAACAAAGCTTGAAATTCAAATTGGATTCAAACCACTCCTCTCTGTTCCGTCACACAGCCATTGAAGGAGAATGAGAGGCACTGACACATGCGCACACAATCATAAAGTCCAATATCCCATTACGTAGTTTTAAAGAGGTACAGTAGCTGTTCATTATTACCCAGTCAACATGGCGAAGACAACACGGCAGAGCTATACTGCAAAGTTTAAACTGGAAGTGATTACGTACGCGAAAGAACACGGGAACCGGGCACCTGAGTGGAAGTTTGGTCCGACAGAATGCGTAATCCGAAAATGGAGAAAAGCCGAAAGTACCATCAAGGAAATGAGAAAGGTAAAGAGGGCGAACACAGGCTCGAAGGCTCACCACCCTAACCTGGAAAAGGCGCTCATTAAATGGATTGAAGATACCCGTCGTGACTGCCTGGGGGTCAGCACCACTACCGTTCGTTTACAGGCTCTAAGATTGGCGAAAGAGCAAAACATCCCAGAATTCAAGGCATCGATGAAACAAGCTTTCAATAAGACGAAGAACTACTATTAGTCAGCGACTACCCAGCGACCACGAGGAGTTATTAACAAAATTTCAAAGTTATGTCATCAAGATGTGTCAGAAATACAACTACGACATGAGCCAGATTGGAAACGCCGACCAAACTCTGCTGACATTCGACCTGCCATCCGAGAACACAGTAAACATCAAAGGCGCAAGGACCATCACTATGCGATCAAATGGAAACAAAAAGAACCGTTTCACCATGATGCTTGGGTGTATGGCTGATGGTGCAAAGTTACCACCATACGTCGTCTTCAAGAGGAAAACCATACCCAAAGACAAGTTCCCGAGTGGTGTGATAGTCAGGGTGCAAGAACAAGGATGGTTCAATGAAAGTATAATGGACGACTGGCTGAAAACAGTATGGATGAAACATGACGGTGGTCTAGGGAAACAACGATCGATGCTGGTGTTAGATGCCTTCCGATGCCATACAACCGACAATGTTAAATCCAGATTGAAGCGACACAATACAGACCTCGTCATCATCCCCAGCGGCATGACCAGTATTCTGCAACCGATGGATGCCGTCGTGAATAAGCCATTCAAAGCAGCACTAAAGAAAAAATGGGCAGAATGGATGATTAATGGTGAACACACTTTCACCAAGGGTGGCAACATGAGGAAAGTCGACATGCCTACAATCTGCCAATGGATAGTAGACGCCTGGAAAGAATTGCCAATCAAGACCGTGGTGAAGGGATTTAAGAAATGTTGTATCAGCAACATGTTAGACGGCACGGAAGACGACATTCTTTGGATGGACGACGCTGACGACGATGATGATGACAAAAAGGAGGAAGAGCTGGACTATCATGATGACTGTATAGCACAACAGGAGTGGGATGCTTTGTTTAATGAGGACAGTGACGACGAGGATTAAATATTGATGAATACGGTATTGTAATTTGAAATTTTTATAATATATTTCTGATACGGTATTATATGGTAATAAACGAGCGCCGCATAATTGCTTATTGATGACTGAACACTTCTTGAATCGCTGTGTGCAGCGTGTAAAACAGTTTGCATGTGTGGCGTCAGAAAGGTACCGTAATCATGTTTGGGAATCGCTGTGTGCAGCGTGTAAAATAGTTTGCATGTGTGGCAGGAGAAGGGTTAGATTTGGCGGGCGGGGCTCTGTTGTGTCGTGCGTAGTGAATTGTTGGTGGGCGGGGCTCAGTGAATTATATATAGATTTATAATTTTTGTAATAAAAGTATCCATGTATAAGACGCACTTGGGTTTTTAGGCCTACTTCTTAAGAAAAAAAGTGCGTCCTATATGCGGGTATTTACGGTAGTTCTACTGCATCAGCAAGGTCTCTCCCAGACAAAGATTTCAAAGCAGACTGGGGTTTCAAGATGTGCTGTTCAAGCTCTTTTGAAGAAGCACAAAGAAATGGGCAACGTTGAGGATCGTAGACGCAGTGGTCGGCCAAGGAAACTTAGTGCAGCACATGAAAGACACATCAAGCTTATTACCCTTTGAAACTGGAAGATGTCCAGCAGTACCATCAGCTCAGAACTGACAGAAACCATTGGGACCCATCCATCCATCGATCCATTTTCCAACCCGCTGAATCCGAACACAGGATCACGGGGGTCAGCTGGAGCCAATCCCATCCAACACAGGGCACAAGGCAGGAATCAATCCCGGGTAGGGTGCCAACCCACCACAGGACACACACAAACACACCCACCAAGTAAACACTAGGGCCAATTTAGAATCGCCAATCCACCTAACCAGCATGTTTTTGGACTGTGGGAGGAAACCCACACAGACACAGGGAGAACATGCAAACTCCATGCAGGGAGGACCCGGGAAGCGAACCCAGGTCCCCAGGTCTCCCAACTGCGAGGCAGCAGCGCTACTCACTGCGCCACCCCATCAAAATCTCAACATTGAATTTTTGGAAGATTTCAATACTTTCTCTATAATTTCCATCCATCCATCCATTTTCCAACCCGCTGAATCCGAACACAGGGTCACGGGGGTCTGCTGGAGCCAATCCCAGCTAACACAGGGCACAAGGCAGGGACCAATCCCGGGCAGGGTGCCAACCCACCGCAGTTCTCTATAATTTGTATACAAGAAAGTCAGGGAGGAATAAAATGTTGAGATTCATCAAAATCTCGAAATGGAGTTTTTGGAGGATCTGAATACTTTCCCTATATTTCATATACGGGAAAGTCAGGGAGGTCTAAAACATCAAGATTCATCAAAATCTTGACATCAAATCTTTGGACGATTCCAAGACTTTCTCTATACTTGTTATACAAGAAAAGTAAAAACTGAAACATGCCATCTGGAAAATATCCTCTTCACACCTGACCCAGCTGGAGCAGTTTGCTCATGATGAGTGGGCCAAACGACCTGTGGAGTGGTGGCAGAAGTCTCATGGAGAGCTCTGGGAATCGCTGGTCTGCAGTGATTGCAAACTCTAAAGGCTGTGCAACTCAGTATTAGGTCAAGGGTCCCATCATGTTTGTCCGCGCCATTTTCAGGTGTGTTATTATATTAAAATATTCTGCTGAATCCAAACTCTAAAGCAACGTCTGATTTTTGTTAAATATGGAATAAACAATGATGGGTGCCGGTGACTTTTGTCCATTTCAAGTTATTTCAGAGACAGTTGTGGGTTCTTCTGTTTTTATGAACAAACCTGTTCACATCTGGGGGACACTAATGTGGTCCTGTGCTCCTTCTCGACCACTCAGGTCTACTGATGAACACTGTCTGGTGTAGGTGGCAAAAGATATCAATCTCTTTCCAAGTGTAACTCCAAACTGGTGGAACAAGCTGCCCACCTTCATCCAAAGTGCTGACTCCTTCCATGTGTCTGAGAAGCATTTGAAGACTCTCCCGTTTGGTGAATTTCTATCTAATTCAGGTTGACTTGGATAGGTTCTTGTAACTGAAGAAGTGACTAGGCTGCGCTTTGTTTTTAGCTCATCACTTTTGATGATCATTTCCGTTCCCTTGTCCTGTCACAGTTTTGAGCATGTTGATGCTTTGGATGAAGGATAATAAATAAAAAAATATCATGACTTCCAGGGGCCTCATGCATAATACAGTGCGTAGAAATCGCACTATAATAATAATAACTCTTTGCATTTATATAGCGCTTTTTACACTACTCAAAGTGCTAAGCATTTGCAAGTTAAGGGCCTTGCTCAAGGGCCCAACAGAACAGAGTCCCTAGTGGCATTTAAGGGATTTGAACCAGCAAACCTTCCGATTGCTAGTGCAGATCCCTAGCCTCGGAGACACCACTCCGCCATGACGTAACATGACTTAACATGACGTAAGCACAAAAGCGGAAATGTGCTTACGCACAAAAAAATCCAGAGGCATAAATTTGTGCGAACGCCAACCTCCACGTTCTTCCGCTCCATAAATCCCAGTCAGTGTGAAAAGTAACGCACGTGCACGCGCCTGCTGTCCCAGAACTCCTCCCAGAATTACGCCTCTTTGAATATGCAAATCAATATAAATAGCCCTTAAGCTCAGCCTTCTGTGAAAAGACAATGGCAAAAGTACAAGGGAAAATAGAAGAATTTCAGTGAATATCAAGTGGAGGCAAAGAAAAACGTACTATTTGTTAGTTTAAACAGTGATATAATCATCAAAAGGAAGTTGATCGAGTGACATAGCGTGTCGGAGAAACTCGAAAGCTCAAGTTCACAAAGTCTCACAGTGCCCGAAATAAAAAAAAGTTGTCACATATCAAAATTGCCGTGAAAAGGTGAATCGTAGCCCACTGTCTGAGTGTCATAAGAAAGCTTATTAGGGTACAGAGAAAAAAAATGGCACACAGTGGGAAAAAAGCACGAAATGTCAACTTTAATCTCTAAATTTCCACTTTAATCACGTAGTTTAGTTTGTCATTAAAGCAGAACATCATAAACTTCATCTTAAAATCATTTAATCCACTAGTTTCTCAAATCCCACCGTAACTAAAGTAGCACGTTAAATGCTTTGTTTTGTATTTGATCTTCTATGTGCTCTATGTGCCTGAATCACTACGTGCTTCCGGGATTTCTCTTCCTCCAACAGGACACAGAATCCATTACATTCATGATATTACAACTCTCTGAATAATTAAAATACTGAGATGTATACGTGATATCATTTTCATGATGATAGGAGTTAAAGTATGTTATTAAACATGTGGCGCAGTGATTGTTCATGTCTCACACAAGATGCTTGCTGCGCCGTGTGTGACCTTCAATGAAATACTTCATTGTAGCAGTACTGTCTCTTTCAAACGTACTAACCCCCAATTCCTGTCCTTACTTTTCTTTCTCCAAATACCCAATTGCCACACAATCAGCTATTTAATAGACGTTAAGCCATCTGTAAGCTTAGAACGCCGATTCTTCAAAATGTTTAAAGAACATTTAAATATCTTCATAGTACGTGTTTAATTATTCTATCCATCTATCCTTCCAGCACCAGCAAAAATACAGCACCAGGCAGGAACAATCCGTGAACGGAACAACCGCACCGTATCCTCACATGTTTAATTATTAACAATATAGATTATTTAAATGATGTTAACAATTTATCTGTATAATATAATAAACATATTTTGCTACATTTCATCTTAAAAATGATATCGTCATCATATGTAAATACCCGCTTTATAAAGTGGCTCAGGTTGTGCAATATTATAACTGTATCGCAAGTTTACAGTGAGGTGATTGTACTTATAAGTCCAACAGTTCTACAAGAAGCACTTGATGGACTGATTGAGTGCGTTTAGAGTTCTTGGGATGAAACTGTTTCTGAACTGCAAGGTCCGTACAGGAAAGGCTTTGAAGCATTTGCTGTATGGAAGCAGTTCAAATAGACAGCATGGCTGAAGCAGCATGTGCTTGATGCTTTATAATGATAATTCTCTTTCCAGTCAGCTGCTGGATAGCTGTGATTCCCCTCTCAGATACAGTGACATAAATACTCCGAGTTGTGCAGTGAGAGTAATATGGAAAAAGATGATCTGCTGTGGCAACCCCTAACGGGAGCAGCTGAAAGAAGAAGAAGGTGCAGTGAGAGTAACAACGCTAAAGCAGCTATGGTATTTGAAATAGTTTGACCATTCTGTGGACCATTATATTGTTACAGGTTAATTACAATCAGATGCATTAAACTAATAAACAATATGCGGTTAATTTCAGTGTATTTATAAAGCTGCGTCAGGGATGTGGATCTAAAAAAGAAAGGGTAACCACACAGTAACAGTAGCACTGCTTTGACGCTGGGTGCCGCCAGTCCGCAAAACTGAGTGCAGAACTTGCGTACGCCAGGGTATGAGCTACCGTGGAAATGTGCGTGGCTTTACGCCAAGTTTAGGTTTTATACATCGCAATTTGAACGTGGAAACGTTCTTACGCAACATTTTTGTGTGTACACACTGTTTATACATGAGACCGGTCACAAAGTAGATTGTAAATGATCAGGCCGCACAGCTACAAAGAGATGAAGCCTAGCAATCCCCTTAAACTAAACCCACCTCTCTTAGTTTATATTCCCTATTCACTGGGCTGATGCTTGCTTAGTAATGAGAATGTTGTCTTATAAAAATTAAATAGTCATTAATGCTTGTCCTCTGAAGCTGAAGCTGCCAATAGAGCAGATTTCCCTGGAGGGGCTTCCTCCTGCTTTACTTTCTCTCAAAACACAAGAACGAGGTCCTGGGGGTTAATGAAAACTCTCCAGACCACTTATCGGGTTCGGGGCCTCTACTTGGCACATCGTCTGTTATTTATGTCCAACACATCTTTATCAGTCACTTATCTCTGGCCCTGTTCACTATCACTATGGGGGCTGGGGTGTTGATGTATGTTTTTATTGTACCATTTCTCTTACCGATCCAGGCAATGAATTATTCTACCGAAATCACAATTTATTCAACTACAAAAAGAAAAAGCTCTTTCATCTATCTTCCTAGATATTATTCACTTTACACTCATGCTAACAACCCCTGCAGTGTTTTCTCACCACACTGTAATGTGAATACTGAATTGTATGTATAACAGGGGTGTCCAACTCCAGTGCTGGTGGGCCACAGTGGCTGCAGGTTTTCATTCTCACCCTTTTCCTAATCAGTTTCCACTGCTAATTAACTCCTTTTCCCTTCATTTTCATAGCCCTGTTTGTAAGGATTCAGTCCTGTGAATTCATTTGTTTCTTCATTAAATGACAGCCAAACAGAAATGAGATGTGAAATGAGCCGACAGATGACCAGCTAAAGTGGAACGTCAAACTGCAGCCAATTTCACTCCAACCAATCTCTTAATGAGAAGCCAATTCTAGCTGTTAATTAAAGCTTTTATTCAATATCAGGACTTGTTGCTGCTCTCATTCTGCCACAGCAGACTGTTGATTTTCTGTTTTTTCTAAGACCCCCGTCAAGATGTTTTCGTGACCTGAGCAGATCAACATGACCGAGACCTTCACCTTTCTTTATTTTCAGGTTAGCTGGTCATTTGGCAGCTTGTTTTGTGTGTCATTCTTGTTTGGCTGCTCATCAAGGAAAAAGAAACAACAAAGGGGTCAGAGTCACGTCAATTAAAACTGAGGCAAAACAAGTCAATCAGCAGCAAAAATGGCTCACTAATTAAGAAGATGGTTAGAATGAAAACCAGCAGCCACTGCAGCCCACCAAGACCGGAGTTGGACACCCCTGATGTATACTAACGGTGCCATGAACATACTTAAATTCTCAAACCTGCTTATTCCAGTTCATTGGGTGGTGTGTGTATACCAGTAGCACTCGGCGCAGGGCAGGAAACACAAAAAATGTATGAAGGCTCACCACGGGCCCACAACACAACTGAAACAGACCAGCATGCGAATTTGTCAAGAGTCTCAGAGCTACTCCTAGGAACTGCATTAAAAGTCTGACTAGGGTAAGAATCTGTCCAACCTCACAGTAGAACAGGAGAAGAAGTTATGAAGTGTCCCACACCCACTCTCAGCGAGGAGCAAGGAATGGCGTCACCATTTAATGCCATCCTGAATTTCAAAATGGCAATCATGATGATGCTTTGTTGTTTCCAATAAATCAGGATGACACTTTGTAGTTTTCTGATTCACACACTAAGGCTTCCCCTCAAAGATAATATTTTTGTTTTGTTTTGTGAGGAAAATTTTTATTGATAAAATGAAAAAGGACTGAAGAAAAAAGGAAATCAATGGTACTAAGTGATTTTTGGACAGGATAAGAACAAAAAAAAAGCAACCACCCTGGTGCCCACTCAAGCCAACTCATCTTAACTCACCCCATCCTACTCCACCTCACTTCACCTGAGACACCCAAATAAACAGAAACACAATTAAAAAAAGGAATCTTAAGTGTTAACTGATACACACACACATTCTGCAGAAGCACGCAACAAAAACACAGAGAAAACAAGGGAGGCAGACAGGAGAAACTGCCACATGCAGCAGCGACCATCAACCAGCTCTTTACTCACTGAACAGCAGGAAGCCAGTTGTGTCAATTCCTAAATGATGCAGTTCACAGGATCACTTAAAATGGGATATTGTTTCAGGAATCCCTCAGGTGTAAACATGAAGGAGTCTCTATGAACATACAACTCCACAACTGAAAATATGATGAATTTGATATATCTTCTCTCGAGCAAATCCACCGATAACAGAACTAGTAACACAAGACATAACATTCACAGGGACCTCCTGCTGGCTTCACCAGACTACAGTTTGCTGATTCTAAAACCAGGAAGGGGTTAATTACAGTGGACAGAGTTCTATGTGGCCTAATAGATAGATAGATGATAGATAGATAGATAGATAGATAGATAGATAGATAGATAGATAGATAGATAGATAGATAGATAGATAGATAGATAGATAGATAGATGTGAAAGGCACTATATAATAGATAGATAGATAGATAGATAGATAGATAGATAGATAGATAGATAGATAGATAGATAGATAGATAGATAGATAGATAGATAGATAGATAGATAGATGTGAAAGGCACTATATAACAGATAGATAGATAGATAGATAGATAGATAGATAGATAGATAGATAGATAGATAGATAGATAGATAGATAGATAGATAGATGTGAAAGGCACTATATAATAGATAGATAGATAGATAGATAGATAGATAGATAGATAGATAGATAGATAGATAGATAGATAGATAGATAGATAGATAGATAGATAGATAGATAGATGTGAAAGGCACTATATAATAGATAGATAGATAGATAGATAGATAGATAGATAGATAGATAGATAGATAGATAGATAGATAGATAGATAGATAGATAGATAGATAGATAGATAGATAGATAGATGTGAAAGGCACTATATAACAGATAGATAGATAGATAGATAGATAGATAGATAGATAGATAGATAGATAGATAGATAGATAGATAGATGTGAAAGGCACTATATAATAGATAGATAGATAGATAGATAGATAGATAGATAGATAGATAGATAGATAGATAGATGTGAAAGGCACTATATAATAGATAGATAGATAGATAGATAGATAGATAGATAGATAGATAGATAGATAGATAGATAGATAGATAGATAGATAGATAGATAGATAGATAGATAGATAGATACTTTATTAATCCAAATGGGAAATTCACATTCTCCAGCAGCAGCATACTGATACAATAAACAATATTAAATTAAAGATTGATAATAATGCAGGTAGAAAACAGACAATAACTTTGTATAATGTTAACGTTTACCCCCCCGGGTAGAATTGAAGAGTCGCATAGTGTGGTGGAGGAACGATCTCCTCAATCTGTCAGTGGAGCAGGACGGTGACAGCAGTCTGTCGCTGAAGCTGCTCCTCTGTCTGGAGATGATCCTGTTTAGTGGATGCAGTGGATTCTCCATTATTGACAGGAGTCTGCTCAGCGCCCGTCGCTCTGCCACAGATCAGTTTGTCCAGGCGTGAGGTGTCCTTCTTCTTAATGCTGCCTCCCCAGCACACCACCGCGTAGAAGAGGGCGCTCGCCACAACTGTCTAGATAGATATGAAAGGCACTATATAACAGATAGATAGATAGATAGATAGATAGATAGATAGATAGATAGATAGATAGATAGATAGATAGATAGATAGATAGATAGATAGATAGATAGATAGATAGATAGATAGATAGATAGATAGATAGATAGATAGATAGATAGATAGATAGATAGATAGATAGATAGATATTACAGAATCTCTTTAAATATATATATTGTCACAGGCGGCCAGCGTCCTTGCTCAGCCAGAATGCCTCTTCACTGACAGGACCACGCTGCTTTTAACTTTCTATGCTTTGTCTTAATGTCTAGAGTGATTGAAGTAATAAGTTAGATTTCTTTGAGCACCTGGAGCAGCCAGAATTTTGCCATTACCTCTGTTCTGCGGGGTTTTAAGGCCGAGAGTGAGAGCTCCACTCAATAGTAGAGACAATACGAGAAGAGGGTATTCTTGGCTGATGAATGGCCTATAGTCAAGGATGCTGATTCTTTGTATGTTTTAATATTTTCTTGGAGACCAAAAGTAATATTTAGGTCTGAGATCTATTTAAAATATTGTATGTTGTTTGTGCCACTAACAAGTAAGCCTCTTGAAGTGCTGAGTGACAGGCTTGTTATTCCTAAAGCACTTGTGTGGTTTAAAGTGCTAAGGTTTAATCAGCGTGTGTGTGTCATTCATGGGGCACTGTTGTGGTTAGGGTCAGTGTGTATGCGTATATCTATGTATGTGTGTGTTCAGCTTAAAGTGCAACAGTAGACCAACCCGATAACGAACTTGACGAGAATACTTACCCTTGAGAGAAAACAAGTAAAGGGTAAGTAGAGGAAAATACTATGATAATATACTGAGTGTGTTTGTTTTCTGTTTTAGCTTTGCAATTTTCCTTTCCTTCATTCAGCTTTTTCTTCAACACATACTGTACGTCCTTCAGAGCCTCTTTTTTGCCGGATTTGAAGGCTCTTCTCTTTTTCTCATTCATCAGACCTTTTAGCTCCTTAGCAATCCAGGGCTTGTTGTGTGGAAAGCAGCACACTGTCTTTCAGGGTACCACTGTGTCAGACACAGAATTTAATAAAGTCTGCGATGCAGTGACAGAGTCCCTCCATATTGTCTTCATTTAACTCACACATCACTTCTCAGTCTGTCATTAGGAAGCTGTCATTCAGAGCCATTTCAGCCTCCAGGCTTCACTTCCTCACTGTTCTGGTGGTAACGGGTTGTCATCTAATAACAGGCTTGTAGCTGGAAATAAGATGAATCAGGTTGTGGTCAGATTTACCTGATGGTGCCAGGTGCACCTTTAATATTTCAATAGATTGTTTAGATATTCAGATTGATTTGAACAGGTATATTGCTGTGTTTTGCAGTCCACCCCTATCCTTCTAAAATTTTGAATTTCCATCTAGGAGAGGTCCCACCAACCAACCTGGAGAAGATGACAGGCTCACCATACCACCGAAAACCAGCTATTTACAATGGGAAAGACTGTGCTGACCAAACAGCTCACTTTCTGTATTATTGATAAGCTGCTTGGCTGCAAAAGAAATCACTGTCATGTCGTAATTTGTCACTTTTAACTACCGTACCTACTATTTTAGGATTCTGCTCATGATGGAAAGCACGTCTGGGGTGGTGGTGCTGTGCAGTATGGTGAGGGCTGAGTGAGTGAGAGGGAGCTCAACTGTTGTCACGTTTTGCATTACTAACAGCCTGTTCATGTGCAAACAGTTAGCAGAGTTCTACTTTAACTTACTATGTTAAGGGTGGCTGCTTCTGAGGACCCTTGCAATCCAGATGTCACATATTTGTGGCTGACTTCAAGTAGTTAAAGCACTGCAGATAATAAGATGATAAGGTGCCACATGACACGTTGGCCATCAGACTAAAAGATGAGGGTGTTGAGGGTGTTGCTTGTAGATGGATGCAAAATTGTTTCAGACCCAGAAAGCGGATGATTATGGCACGAGGGGCTTTATCAGAATTGCATGATGTTAAGAGTGATGTACCTCAAGGGTCAGGGCTGGGACCGCTGCAATTTTTAATATCTATAAATGATTTGGATAGGAATATAAGTAACAAGCTGGTTAAGTTTGCAGATGATACCAAGCTCAGTGGATTGGCAGATAATCTTGAATACAGTGCATCTAGAAAGTATTCACAGCGCTTCGCTTTTTCCACATTTTGTTATGTTACAGCCTTATTCCAAAATGGATTAAATTCGTTTTTTTTCTCAGAATTCTACACACAACACCCCATAATGACAACGTGAAAAAAGTTTACTTGAGGTTTTTGCAAATTTATTAAAAATAAAAAAACTGAGAAATCCCATGTCCATAAGTATTCACAGCCTTTGCTCAATACTTTGTCGATGCACCTTTGGCAGCAATTCCAGCCTCAAGTCTTGTTGAATATGATGCCACAAGCTTGGCACACCTATCCTTGGCCAGTTTCGCCCATTCCTCTTTGCAGCACCTCTCAAGCTCCATCAGGTTGAATGGGAAGCGTCGGTGCACAGCCATTTTAAGATCTCTCCAGAGATGTTCAATCAGATTCAAGTCTGGGCTCTGGCTGGGCCACTCAAGGACATTCACAGAGTTGTCCTGAAGCCACTCCTTTGATATCTTGGCTGTGTGCTTAGGGTCGTTGTCCTACTGAAAGATGAACCGTCGCCCCAGTCTGAGGTCAAGAGCGCTCTAGAGCAGGTTTTCATCCAGGATGTCTCTGTACATTGCTGCAGTCATCTTTCCCTTTATCCTGACTGGTCTCCCAGTTCCTGCCGCTGAAAAACTTCCCCACAGCATGATGCTGCCACCACCATGCTTCACTGTAGGGATGGTGCCAGGTTTCCTTCAAATGTGACGCCTGGCATTCACACCAAAGAGTTCAATCTTTGTCTCATCAGACCAGAGAATTTTCTTTCTCATGGTCTGAGAGTTCTTCAGGTGCCTTTTGGCAAACTCCAGGTGGGCTGCCATGTGCCTTTTACTAAGGAGTGGCTTCCGTCTGGCCACTCTACCATACAGGCCTGATTGGTGGATTGCTGCGAGATGGTTGTCCTTCTGGAAGGACTGCTGTCACCGTCCTGCTCCACTGACAGACTGAGGAGATCGTTCCTCCCCACACTATTCATTCCACCGGGGGGGGGGGGGGGGGGGGGGGGGTAAACGTTAACATTATACAAAGTTACTGTCTGTTATACCTGCATTGTTATCACTCTTTAATTTAATATTGTTATTTGTATCAGTATGCTGCTGCTGGAGTATGTGAATTTCCCCTTGGGATTAATAAAGTATCTATCTATCTATCTATCTATCTATCTATCTATCTATCTATCTATCTATCTATCTATCTATCTATCTATCTATCTATCTATCTATCTATCTATCTATCTATCTATCTATCTATCTATCTATCTATCTATCTATCTATCTATCTATCTGTCTGTCTAAAGAGATGTTGGCGAGGCCAGCAGGGGGTGCTTACCCTGCGGTCTGAATGTGGATCCCAATGTCCAAGTGGAGTGACGGGGACACTGTACTGTAAAAGTGGTGCCATCCTTCGCATGAGACATAAAACCGAGGTCCTGACTCTCTGTGGTCATAAAAGGTCACTGGAGTAGGGTGTATCACAATGTCCTGGCTAAATAGCCCACCATGGCCTAGTGATTCTGGCCCTCTAATCAGTGGTTGGGACACTGTACAGTACAACTAGAATAAGACATAAAACCGAAGGCCTAACTCTCTGTGGTCATTAAATATCCCTTGGCATCCTTTGTAAAGAGCAGGGTGTACCCCAATGTCCTTGCTAAATTACCCACCATGGCCTAGTTGGTCTGGCCCACCTAATCGTCCCCTGTTTCTAACTGGCTAACTATCTATCATCCCTTCACCACCTAATAGCTTGTGTGTGGTGAGTCTACTGGCACAAAAATGGCTGCTGTCACATCATCCAGGTGGGTGCTACATATTAGTGGCGGTTGCAGTGGCTCCCCACTCAATAAGTAAAGTGCTTTGAGAAAAGTGCTATATAATTGTAAAGAAATACTATTATTACAAGGGATGTTCAAAAAGTTTCTGCACTTTTTATTAACTCTATTAAGAATTTCAAAAGCAAATGACATCCATTTTCTACCTAGTCACCTTCCTTTGAGGTGCAATTTTCCCAGCGTCATCCCAACTTTTTAATGCCATCAGCAAAAATGTTTTTGCCTCCACCATTTCCAACAAAAATATAAAAGTGCAGAAACTTCCCTCGTATTAACAGTTAAAAAGCCAAGGGTCCTCACCTTATTAATGGAAGCAAATTGGATGCCATTTTTCTTTAATTCCACACGCTTCCATATTAAAAAAAATTATCTTGGAAGGAGACGAGATGTGATTTTCTTAGAGAGACGCTTACACATCCCGCAAGGCGAGTCTTTGTGCCAAGAGATTTAACCAGGCCCAGGGCCGGAAATAAAAGACAAAGAGTAGATGGCAAAGTGGAACGTCGTAAAGAATTAAAAAATGTTGGCGCAGTACACATGCAGAGCAGGTTAGAGATAATGGAAGTACAAAAATTCGAAAAGTCTCAAAAAAATGATGGGAAAGATCACATCAGTGCAAACAAACAGAAATTATTACTCGGTGAAATAATGGAACAGCGAAAAGAGATCAAATATATTGTCTGGATTTAAACTTTAAGTCAGGGACTTGTAGATTGTCTAATTCGTGTTGCCATCAGGGAATAAAAAAAGTAGTGTTTTTTCCCACTGAAGAGGCGTATCCGCAAGAATTAAAAGATTCCATAAATGTTGGCGTGGTACACTGGCAGAGCAGGTTAGAGATAATGGAAGTACGAAAATTCAAAAGTCTCAAAAAAAGGATAGCAAAGATCGCATTAGCGTAAACAAATGGAAATTATTATTCAGTGAAATAACAGAACAGTGAAAAGAGACTGAATATATTGTTCAGATTTAAACTTTAAGTTGGAGATTTGTAGATTTTCTAATTCGTGTTGCCAGTGAGAATTAAAAGATTCCAAAAATGTGGGCGCGGTATGAAGTCCCGTGAGACGGAGACTTTTAATATGAGATGCTTTCTAGTCACGCCCTACTTACAACTATTTTCAAACAAGACCACGGTCATCTAACCTCAGTCGTGTGAACGCTTTTGTCCGACACACTTCCTGTGCTCTCAACTCTTATAAATTTTATCAGGACAATAATTTTATACATTCTAGATGACACGTCAATGACTAAGCGAAGAAGAAAGAGCATGGACAAACATTCGAAAAAGTCATTTTATTTCTTAGAGAAAAAGAAACGATATTCACTCACAGGCAGTTATACATTGCATTGTCACGATGTCAGTCCAAACACAAAATCAAAATTCAATGCGATCGTGAATAAAGGTTAATTCCAAATATTGTTTCAACTAAAGTTTTAAAGTAAAAGTGAAAATAATGCATATGTAACAATTCCCATGAAAATAACAATCTCTTTAAATCATATATAATAATAATAATAATAATTCTTTGCATTTATATAGCGCTTTTCTCACTACTCAAAGCGTTCAGCAATTGCAGGTTAAGAGCCTTGCTTAAGTGCCAATAGAGCAGAGTCCCTATTGGCATTTATGGGATTCGAACCGACAACCTTCCGATTGCCAGTGTAGATTTATAGCCTCATAGATAGATAGATAGATAGACATGAAAGGCACTAGATAGATAGATAGATAGATAGATAGATAGATAGATAGATAGATAGATAGATAGATAGATAGATAGATAGATAGATAGATAGATAGATAGATAGATAGATAGATAGATAGATAGATAGATAGATAGATAATTCTTTATAATTCTTTGCATTTATATAGCGCTTTTCTCACTACTCAAAGTGCTCAACAATTGTAGGTTAAGGGCCTCGCTCAAGGGCCCAACAGACCAGAGTCCCTATTGGCATTTACGGGATTCGAACTGACAACCTTCTGATTGTCAGTGCAGATTACTAACCTCAGAGCCACCACTCCGCCTGGTTAACCAAACCCAGGGATGAGCGAGCGAAGCGAGACGGAGGCGGAACCCCCTAGTCTTAAATACAAATGTCTACGCGTGGAAGTGTGTCTGTCAGTCCAGCCCAGAAGTGCGAGGCTACAGCATAAAGCTCAAAGAAAGCAACTCTGTCACCAAAGTGAAAAGTGTCGAGAAAAGAGAAACTTGCTTAGCTACTAATACACAAGCGAGGCAAGCACATCAGCAAAACGAAACCTCAGAGGACAGAGAAACTCGCTTAGCCGCTGATAGACAACAGGAGGTGAGCACGTTGGCAAAACGAAACCGCTGAAGAAAGAGAACCTCACTTAGCCACTAATGCACAACCGATGCGATTGATTGATTGAAGTGCCAGAATCTATGGTTTCTAGGAGCCCCGTCTTTTTTCGGTATGGGCTTACACAGATAGTTAGTTAATAAATATAAAAAAAACCAAAACATACTGCATTCCTCCACAAGGATTTGAATTAAAAAGCAATCAATATAGCAATTGGTTTTACTGGTGTGGTATACGATACGTGCTTTAACCAGCAGCAGCAAAAATGAACACAGGTAAACACAGAAATATTAATGAGGTTTCAGGAAGCAGAATTCCTTGTTTTCTATCCCAAAGTTAAACGCCTACAGAAAACCCTGCAGTGCAGTGAGTATTACATTGTGATAAACAATCGTAGTGGAAGTGTTTTACAGAAACGGTATGGCAGAGCAGACTGGTGTCTTCAAGGAAGCACTTCATTCAGTGTTGAGAAGCAGTCTCTGCACCGCTAAGGCTACGCGTTCTCCTATTAGCTCACTCTGTAAGGAACAGTCGAACGTTAGAACAATCTAGTCGAGAACAGGCCATTCAGCCCAACAAAGTTCACCAGTCTTATCCACTTCATTCTTCTAAAACAACATAAAGTTGAGTCCTACTGTCCTACACACTACTTGGTCTCTTATTCTAAGTGTCTGTGGTCCGCTGTGTGAAGAAAAACTTCCGAAGTTTTTTTTGCGAAATTTACCCTTAACAAGTTTCCAACTGTGTCCCCGTGTCTTTAAGAGAAGAAGACTGCATCCGTACGAGACGTCGCGAAGTTGCGGCTGACCACTGACAGTTCACGAACAGTGCAAATCTGCAAACTGAGATGCTTTGTGTTATTAAGCCACAGCAATACAAATATCTTAGTGTCGGTTTTGTGAAACTGTACGCAGTTCAAAGCTTGTCTGCTTCGCTCATCACTAGGTACGTGTTAATTGTGGGGTTTTATTTGTCATGGGATTCAAAATTGAATACATTGCTATGTTGGTTTGGGCCAGCGCTTCTCAAACTCGGTCCTGGCGACCCACTATGGCTGCAGGTTTGTGTTCCACCCCGATTCCTAACCAGTGACGATACCTGATAATGCTGATCTCATTTAATTAGCTGGTATTCTTTTTCTTTTATTCTCCATTCAGAAAAGCACAGCAGTGTGATTTTTACATTTATAAAACATTTAGATATATTTCTGCTTTTGCTAGAGATTTAAATGCTTAACTCTCTTCTGTTGATTTCATTTTATTTTGCTCTTTCTCTGTGCAGTTTTCCCCCTTCGTTGTATCTTATTAATGTCAATTAAAAATGACCAGAGCAGAAACCCAGGCAAACAACACGGAATCATGACAGGCTGCAACTACTTTAGCGTTAGACCCACTAATTAGAAAATAATGGATTAATTAAACAATTAGAACACCCAGAAAAGTACTGCTTGGTTCATTTGATTTTATATATATTGTGATGGATGGCTGGCTAAATATTCCGGCCCACACCTCCAGGCCGCCAGGTGGAGCCCTCCCAACAGCATGGAGGTTCCCCAAATTCCAGCAGGGCCTTGTAGTTTGTATACACAGCCCTGCTGGATACCATGGGGACCACCGGAAGCCGCTGTAGGGAGGCTTTCAGACTGCTACATGCCCTATAACCCGGAAGTGCGTCATGATCACATGACCAGAAGGAACGACGTGCTTCCGGGTTGAAGAAAAGGACTTTTACTCTGACCCGGAAGTAATGAGGACTTGTGGATTGTTGGACAGGAACCACTTCTGGGTCAGGGGGTATAAAAGGACTGTGGGAAAGCCCAGACACGGAGCTGAGCTGGGAGGAAGGGTGGCTAAGTGTCCCCGTGGGAGAGGAGGAGAGTGTATTATTGTTGTGTAGTAGGAGAATTGGTATTTATATGAGTAGTGTGGAGTGGAAGGTGCTTAGTGCATGTATTAATAATAAAAAGAATAATAATTATACATCTACCTGGTGTTTGCCGTGGTACCTGAGGGTTCAAGGGAGCTCTAGCGCCCCCTACTGTTACAATATATATATATTGTGGTGGATGGCCGAGTCCCATGCCTGGCCGGGATGTACTTTCGATGTATGTTCTGAAGGAGCAACCATGGGCTGCTCAATACCTCCCCTAGGATGCTTGGTGGCAGCCTCCCTGGCTGACGGTGGTGCCTCAGCTTCCCGCAGGGCTCCATGGGAGATGGAGGTCTCCACAGCCCTGTTGGGATCTGGGATGGCCACCAGGGGGCGCTGCATGGGTCCCTGAACCCGGCTGGACGAGTCTTCACTCCCATCCAGAAGTGTAACCGGAAAGAGGTGATCAAGCACCTGGAGCACTTCCTGGTGGGCTACAGTGAGGAACATAAGTATTTGAACACGCTGTGATTTTGCAAGTTCTCCCACTTAGAAATCATGGAGGGGTCTGAAATTCACATTATAGGTGCATTCCCACTGTGAGAGACAGAATGTAAAAAAAAAAAAATTCAGGAAATCCCATTGTATGATTTGTACAGAATTTATTTGTATTGCACTGCTGCACATAAGTATTTGAACACCTGAGAAAATCAGTGTTAATATTTAGTACAGAAGCCTTTGTTTGCAATTACAGAGGTCAAACTTTCTTGACCAGGTTTGCACACACTGCAACAGGGATTTTGGCCCACTCCTCCACACAGATCTCCTCTAGATCTGTCAGGTTCCAGGGCTGGCGCTGAGCAACACGGAGTTTCAGCTTCCTCCAAAGATTTTCAATTGGGTTTAGGTCTGGAGACTGGCTAGGCCACTCCAGAACTTTGATATGCTTCTTACGGAGCCACTCCTTGGTTATCCTGGCTGTGTGCTTCGGGTCATTGTCATGTTGGAAGACTCAGCCACGACCCATCTTCAGTGCTCTGACTGAGGGAAGGAGGTTGTTGCTCAAAATCTCACAATACATGGCTCCATTTATCCTCTCCTTAATACAGTGCAGTCGTCCTGTCCCCTTCACAGAAAAGCACTCCCAAAGCATGATGTTTTCACCCCCATGCTTCACAGTAGGGATGGTGTTCTTGGGTTGCAACTCCTCCTTCTTTTTCCTCCAAACACAGCGAGTGAAGTTTAGACCAAAAAGTTCTATTTTGGTCTCATCTGACCACATGACTTTCTCCCATGCCTCCTCTGGATCATCCAGATGGTCATTGGCAAACTTCAGACGGGCCTGGACATGGGATGACTTGAGCAGGGGAACCTTCTGTGCAATGCGTGATTTGAAACCATGACGGCATAGTGTTCTACCGACAATGACCTTTGAAACTGTGGTCCCAGCTCTCTTCATGTCATTGATCAGCTCCTCCCGTGTAGTTTTAGGCTGATTCCTCACATTTCTTATCATCTGTGATACCCCACGAGGTGAGACCTTGCATGGAACCCCAGTCCGAGGGAGACTGACAGTCATCTTTAGCCTCTTCCATTTTCTGACAATTGCTCCAACAGTTGATCTATTTTCACCAAGCTGCTTGGCAATTGCACTGTAGCCCTTTCCAGCCTTGTGGAGGTCCACAATTTTGTCTCTGGTGTCTTTTGACAGCTCTGTGGTCTTGCCCATGGTAGTAGTTGGAGTCTGACTGACTGTGGGGTGGACAGGTGTCTTTAAAGAGCTCAGACAGGTGCTACTAATTAAGATTACTAAGTGGAGTAGAGGTGGACTTCTTAAAGGCAGAGTAACAGGTCTTTGAGAGCCAGAATTCTTGCTGATTGCCAGGTGTTCAAATACTTATGTGCAGCAGTGCAATACAAATAAATTCTGTACAAATCATACAATGGGATTTCCTGAATTTTTTTATTACATTCTGTCTCTCACAGTGGGAATGCACCTACAATGTGAATTTCAGACCCCTCCATGATTTCTAAGTGGGAGAACTTGCAAAATCACAGGGTGTTGAAATACTTATGTTCCTCACTGTATAAATGGGGCCAGCAACCACCACTCAGGAGCCAGAATTGAGAGGAGGAGGACGAGGTTGCCTGGAAGGAGTGGTGGAGAACGAGAAAGTGTGTGGTGTGTTGGTGCTTTGGGACAGTGTTGTGGCTGGGAGACACAGGGAAGATGTACCATCCAGCTGAAGAAAATTAAAAGTCTTCTTATTTTATACGTGCCTCCCGTGTCCAATCTGTATCTGGTTGGGTGCATTTATAGTGCCTTTTCACAATATATAAATACATCCATCCATCCATCCATTTTCCAACCCGCTGAATATGAACACAGGGTCACGGGGGTCTGCTGGAACCAATCCCGGGGCAGGGTGCCAACCCACTGCAGGGCACACACAAACACACCCACACACCAAGCACACACAAGGGCCAATTTAGAATCGCCAATCCACCTAACCTGCATGTCTTTGGACTGTGGGAGGAAACCGGAGCGCCCGGAGGAAATCCACGCAGACACGGGGAGAACATGCAAACTCCACGCAGGGAGGACCTGGGAAGTGAACCCGGGTTTCCTAACTGCGAGGCAGCAGCGCTACCACTGCACCACCGTGCCACCCTATAAATACATATATATATATAAAATTCACTAAGCAGCCGACCAGGGCACGCAAGACAACCATAGGATACGCACGACATAGCCACGCCCGCCAACTCACAGAGCCCCACCCACCAACTCTAAGACCATTTGACGAGAATGCCTGCCCGCCCGCTCACCTGACTGTTACCAGCATTCACCGCAATGTACTGGAGTGTAAAACTATCGCAGCTGCTACCTCACAAACTGTCCTTATTCCCCGGCCCCCGTCCATCCTCGCTCTCGAGGCATTCACACTGCCTGCTCATGTGCCCGGACGCAACAACTCACCAAATAGTCGCTTTCATCTCTGCTACAGTCCACATGCACCTCTGAGCAACGTTGATTTCTGCACGTGTTCAGTCTCTCCTTGTGCATTCCCTGTGCAGCGAGCGAGCCAGAGAGAGAGAGAGAGAGAGAGAGAGAGAGAGAGAGAGAGAGACACACACACACACACACACACATGTGAGAGAGAGAGAGAGAGAGAGAGAGAGAGAGACACACACACACACACACACACACACACACACACACACACGCGCGCGAGAGAGAGGGGGCTGGACGCATATGGCAGAGAAGGCAGTTAAAGAATGCACCGGGCTTGATTTTGTTTTCACTTCTGTTTACAGCGATCGGTTCGTAGCATGCATTGTTGAAATGTTTCTTTTCTTGGTTGTTTATTAAATTACGGATTTTTCAAATGTTCATTTTTTTTCCCTGTGCTTTACCGAGCGGTTTGTAGCGCTATAGCACAAACTCTTGCAGTGTTAAGTTTTCTCTGTTGTTCAAGGTTTTCTCAGTGTTATTCAATGTTTTTACATTTAGTTTACTATTACGCTGTGCATTCTATGGTTTAATCTTCTATCTACATATATATATAATTCACTAAGGTGGACGACCATGGCAGGCAAGACGCAAGACAGAGCCAGTTTTCAGTCACGGACATTTGTATGTGGCTCTCTCCAGAGTTCCATCTTTTCATTCACTCACAGTCGTATCCTCAAATCCACCCCATTTGGACAACTGTGTCGTTCAGAAAGTGTTCACCCATCAATAAATAATTATGCGGCGTATGCTACACTGCAAGTTGGCTAGTATATATACAGTATATTGTGAAAGAATGAGTCTCAACACACTAGCAATGTTTGGGGCAGCCACTCGTATGTTGTCCCTGGCTGCGAAAGGTTTAAAGAAAACAAGAGGTTGGTCTTTGGTTGAGTTCCCAGATTGAACTGAACAGGTTTGGAAAGATGGAGGTTTTATATGCTGTGAACCGGAAGTGATATCATTTGACCGGAACCAGAAGTGACATCGGTTTGGGTGCCGGAACAGGAAGTGATGTCAGTCTGGGCGTCGGAACCGGAAGTGACGTAAAATCAGGCAGGTTTTCCCGTATTTGGTCTGCAGAGATAACAGAAACAGATTTAGGGCACCCCGCCACCCCTGGCCTGGTGGGTAATTACCTCCACTTGGTCCACTTAGCTTGCTCGTGTGTGACTATATATATATATATATATATATATATATATATATATATATATATATATATATATATATTCACCCATCTTAGTTCACTTAATTAGCCCAGGAGTCCAATTAAAAGCAGAAGCTGATTGGAACAAAAACCTGCAGCCACAGGGGGTCCTCCAGGACCAATTTTGGGAAGCACTGATTTAGGCAGTTCATGACGTGGTGAGTTGTGCTATGGCGTTAATTTCATTTTGTGTTTGTGCAAATATTTATCAGCTTTTATTGTATTTTGTGTAAATAGTTACGAGGAGGGCAGCTCGGTGGCGCGGTGAATAATGCTGCTGCCACGCAGTTAGGAAACCCGGGTCCGCTTCTCGGGTCCTCCCTGTGTGGAGTTAGCATGTTCTCCCCGTGTTTGCGTTGGTTTCCTCCCACAGTCCAAAGACATGCAGGTTAGGTGGATTGGCGATTCCAAAATTGTCCCAGGTGTGTGGGTGTGTATGCATGTGCCCTGCGGTGGGCTGGCGCCCTGTGGTAGCTGGGATTGCCTCCAGCAGACCCCCGTGACCCTGTAGTTAGGATATAGCAAGTTGGATAATGGACCCTAACCCTAACCCTAATTTTAGTCACGAGGAGCACTTACCCTGAGCGTTTCAAGGAGGTGCTGATGAGAGCTCTAGTGAAGGAAACAGCAGGGCAGTGGTGCAGGTATGCACACATCTGAGACCGTTTACTTTTCTTAGTTTCGTATGAGAGGGTCAGACGCCAGTGCCTGATAAGCACATTTGACGGGCCCCTAGTCTACCACAGCACAAAGTTTTGTGACTTCCATATTTCCCCTGAAATGAACATAGAAAGCTGCAGTATTATGAACAATAATAATTCATTACATTTATATAGCGCTTTTCTCAGTACTCAAAACACTATCCACACAGGGAGGAACCGGGAAACTAACCCACAATCTTCCACAGTCTCCTTACTGTATAGCAGCATTACTACCACTGCGCCACCTGTGAGGACAGGTGAGGACAATGCTTAGGAGGCTAACATCTTTCTTGTCCTTGCACTCGCGATCATTTTGCCTTTATGCCACGTGGATACAGCACTCCACTGCTACGTTACGTGACTGAGGTCACCAGGCATATCATAGAGGGTTGGTCAAACAGTGCCATATGGATTGAAGGGCAAATGTCCACAGGACCAATAACATCTAATTTTTCCACATGAAGTCTGAAAACCATGAGGACTGATTGAGATCATTTATGTTAGGTAGAATGCCCAGTGGATGCTGGGTGATCTCGTGGCCTCGGAACCCCTGCAGATTTTGTTTTTTTTGTTTTTTTTTTCTCCGGCCCTCTGGAGTATTTTTTTTTCTGTCCTTCCGGCCCTCAGACCTAACTTTATTCTTTGTTATTTAGGTATTGACTAATGTTATTTTTATATTTTTGATTTTTTTATTAACTTTTCTCTCTTCATCTTATAAAGCACTTTGAGCTCCATCATTTATTTAAAATAAATGTTGTTGTTGTTATATGCATCAGTTTACCTCTGTGTTTCAATGTTTGATGAGCAATTCATGTTGTCATCTCCATCGCTTGAGTTCAACGAATGTTTCATTTCCAGTTGGTTCTAAAACTTCCTTTACAGCTTCTCGTTTCCACACCATTGGATTTTTGGTTGACGGCTCCACCTCGCACTCATGAGAACATAAGAAATATGGCAAACGTGAGGAGACCATTCAGTTCATCAAGCGCGTTTGCTTAGCTAATAGATAAGCTGTCCCAACATCTGATCATCCATATTCTTCTTAATGCTGGTCGATGTTTCTGCTTCAACTCCATGTTTTGATAGTTTGTATCAGAGTCATTGCATAAAGAAGTGCTTCCTGGCTTCAGTCTTAAATGAACTTCACCTTAATTTCTGATGTCCTCGAGTATGTGATGCACCCTTAAGGTGAAAGAATTCTGCTGGATCTCCTTTATCATCGCCCTAAAGGATTTTAAATACCTGAATGAGGTCCCCACACAGTCTCCCCTGCTCAGACTATCCATCCATCCATCCATTTTCTAACCCGCTGAATCTGAACACAGGGATACGGGGGTCTGCTAGCGCCAATCGCAGCCAACACAGGGTGCAAGGCAGGAACCCATCCCGGGCAGGGCGCCAACCCGCCGCAAGACACACACACACACACACACACACACACACACACACACACACACCAAGCACACACAAGGGACAATTTAGAATTGCCAATCCACCTAACCCAGCGTGGAGTTTGCATGTTCTCCCCGTTTCTACGTGGGTTTCCTCCCACAGTCCAAAGACATGCAGGTTTGGTGAACTGGTGATCCTAAATTGTCCCTGGTATGTGTGTGTGTTTGTGAGTGTGTCCTGTGGTGCGCTGGCACCCTGCCCGGAATTTGTTCCTACCTTGAGCCCTGTGCTGGCTGGGATTGGCTCCAGCTGACCCCCATGACCCTGTATTAGGATATAGCAGGTTGGACAATGACTGACTGACAGACTTTTCTAATTTATTTCGTGTTTCTGCCACGTGGATTTCACTTTCACCAACAACAAATCTTTTATTTCTCACGGATACGCCTCTTTATTGGGAAGAAATACTACTTTTCCCTGATGGCAACACGAAGTAGACAATCTACAAGTCTCCGACTTAAACTTTAAAGCCGAACAATATGTCACCTATCACCTATGTCCATATATTTGATCTCTTTTCACTGTTCTGTTCTTTCACTGAGTAATTATTTCCATTTGTTTGCGCTAGTGTGATCTTTACTGTCATTTATTGAGACTTTTTAATTTTAGTACTTTCATAATCTCTAACCTGCTCCAAATGTGTATCGTGCCAACGTTTTTGAACCTCTTTACATCGTTCTACTTTGTCTTCTACTCTATGTCTTTTATTTCCGGCCCCGGGTGCGGTTCAATCTCTTGCTACAAAGTCTACTCTCGCGGGACTTGAAAGTATCTCTCTGAAAAAGTCTTGTCTCGTCCCAGGATTTTTTTATATAATAGAGAGATGTAGTTTTCATAATTCTGCATGGTACAGAAGTAAGACTTATTTGAGTAATTGCCAGGATCAATTTTAGTCTCCCTTCATGAAGTCACATTTGCGACTTTCCAATCTTCAGGTATTTCTCCCATCTCATGTGGCTTTTCAGATATGTAGGCCTCATATGAGTTTATAGATGATGTCTTTAGTGTTTTTTTCAATACAATTGGTAAAACCCCATCAGGTCTGGGGGTTTTATTAGCCTTCAACCTACCGAGGGCTTGAAGCACATCTGTCTCTTCTTTAATAAAATTTATGAACTCAAGGTATGTTTTGATTTCTGCAAGAGACATTCCACTTGTTTCTTCCTGCCTAAATGCTCGACATATTTGCTCAGTTCATTTGTTATTTCCTTCTCATTTTCAATGATTTCTCCATTCATGTCCCTAAGGTTTCTTAAATTCTTTTTTATCATCTTTTTATTGGAGTAGCACAGAAAAAAAATTGCTTGCTGTTTGTTTTGGCGTCACTTGTGATTTTTATTTCCGTTTCTCTTTTGTGACGTATCAAATGCCTGTTTTAATCTCTTGCTGCAGTTTCCAGAATTCCTCAACATCAGAATTATGTGGCGTTTTTTGTTTTCTTATAGAGTGATCTTTTCAGTTTTACTGTTATAAAATATGCTCCTGTTTATCCATTTAGGCTGATTTAAATATTAATGAGTTACCATTGCGTATCATCCACAAGATGGCAGCATCATACTCTTCCGAGCGTTATTCAGGTGTAACGCTGTATGTCAGAGCATAACAGTTTAACCCAAGAGTCCGTTGCGGTTAACTGTTTTTACATTGAATTTTCAAGCCCAAGGGAACATTAGGGTTAATACCACAGGAGGTTAATTGCTAGTTTATAATGGGTACCTAAACTAAAGTGTGATTGTGGTCATCTGATAAATGGGTTGTGATGAGTCCAGTCATCATATATGAAAACCTCTAATACAGAAATACTAAACAGGCAAAACCTCCTCAACTTCAGAAACTGTCTGAGCTACTTAATAACATAGATAGATAGATAGATAGATAGATAGATAGATAGATAGATAGATAGATAGATAGATAGATAGATAGATAGATAGATAGATAGATAGATAGATAGATAGATAGATAGATAGATAGATAGATAGATAGATGTGAAAGGCACTATATAATATACAGTGCATCCGGAAAGTATCCACAGCGCTTCACTTTTTCCACATTTTGTTATGTTACAGCCTTATTCCAAAATGGATTAAATTCATTTTTTTCCTCAGAATTCTGCACACAACACCCCATAATGACAACGTGAAAAAACTTTACTTGAGGTTTTTGCAAATTTATTAAAAATAAAAAAACTGAGAAATCCCATGTCCATAAGTATTCACAGCCTTTGCTCAATACTTTGTCAATGCATCTTTGGCAGAAATTCCAGCCTCAAGTCTTGTTGAATATGATGCCACAAGCTTGGCACACCTATCCTTGGCCAGTTTCGCCCATTCTTCTTTGCAGCACCTTTCAAGCTCCATCAGGTTGGATGGGAAGCGTCGGTGCACAGCCATTTTAAGATCTCTCCAGAGATGTTCAATCGGATTCAAGTCTAGGCTCTGGCTGGGCCACTCAAGGACATTCACAGAGTTGTCCTGAAGCCACTCCTTTGATATCTTGGATGTGTGCTTAGGGTTGTTGTCCTGCTGAAAGATGAACCGTCGCCCCAGTCTGAGGTCAAGAGCGCTCTGGATCAGGTTTTCATCCAGGATGTCTCTGTACATTGCTGCAGTCATCTTTCCCTTTATCCTGACTAGTCTCCCAGTTCCTACCGCTGATAAACATCCCCACAGCATGATGCTGCCACCACCATGCTTCACTGTAGGGATGGTGCCAGGTTTCCTCCAAACGTGACGCCTGGCATTCACGCCAAAGAGTTCAATCTTTGTCTCATCAGACCAGAGAATTTTCTTTCTCATAGTCTGAGAGTCCTTCAGGTGCCTTTTAGCAAACACCAGGTGGGCTGCCATGTGCCTTTTACTAAGGAGTGGCTTCCGTCTGGCCACTCTACCATACAGGCCTGTTTGGTGGATTGCTGCAGAGATGGTTGTCCTTCTGGAAGGTTCTCCTCTCTCCTCAGAGGACCTCTGGAGCTCTGACAGAGTGACCATCGGGTTCTTGGTCACCTCCCTGACTAAGGTCCTTCTCCCCCGATCGCTCAGTTTAGACGGCCGGCCAGCTCTTCTTCCACTTACGGATGATGGAGGCCACTGTGCTCATTGGAACCTTCAAAGCAGAGAATTTTTTCTGTAACCTTCCCCAGATTTGTGCCTCGAGACAATCCTGTCTCAGAGGTCTACAGACAATTCCTTTGACTTCATGCTTGGTTTGTGCTCTGACATGAACTGTCAACTGTAGGACCTTATATAGACAGGTGTGTGCCTTTCTAAATCATGTCCAGTCAACTGAATTTACCACAGGTGGACTCCAATGAAGCTGCAGAAACATCTCAAGGATGATCAGGGGAAACAGGATGCACCTGAGCTCAATTTTGAGCCTCACGGCAAAGGCTGTGAATACTTATGTACATGTGCTTTCTCAATTTTTTTATTTTTAATAAATTTAAAAAAATCTCAAACTTTTTTCACATTGTCATTATGGGGTGTTGTGTGTAGAATTCTGAGGAAAAAAATGAATTTAATCCATTTAGGAATAAGGCTGTAACATAACAAAATGTGGAAAAAGTGATGCACTGGGAATACTTTCCGGATGCACTGTATAGATAGTGTGGCAGGAGGCTGGGGGTTATACCCAGACGGGACGCCGAGAAGGAATGGGAGGCAGATTATACATCCCCGGGCCACGAGGGGGCAACCGCCCTGGATATAGTGTATTGACCACGGGGACTGAGCATGGAGACTCAAACCCATTGGGGCCCAAGGTAGTAGGAAGCCCTTTAGAGATCAGTGATCTGTGTGTGTGGGTCTGCAGGGGAGGAATACGAGTGTGTGTGTTTGATTACGAGGGAAACTGTGTGTGCATGTCTAAAGGGGGGCAGGTTAGGGATGTATGTATGTGTGGGTATCAGAAGGGGCAGGTGGACTTCACAGCTCTGGGGAAAAAGCTGTCTTTCAGTCTGCTGGTGCGTGTTTTTATGTTTCTGTACCGCTTTCCCGAAGGCAGTGGTACCAAACAGTCCATTTCCCGGATGGCTGAGATCCGCAGCTATACATTTGGCCCTCTTCTGCACCCTTCCAGCATATACAGAGTCCAGGTCTAGGAGAGGACTTCCCATGGTCCCCTATGTTGTTTTCACCACCCGTGCTAAGTCCTTCCTGTCCTGTGCAGCTGCCGTACCACACTGTCATACCGTGACAGAGAATGCTTTCTATAGCGAATCTTTAGAAGTTTGTAAGCAGCCGAGAGGAGAATCCTGCACGTCTCATCTTCCTGAGGAAGAAGAGTCTTTACTGGGCCTTCTTTACCAGGTGAGATGTGTTCAAAGACCAGGTCAGATCCGATGTGATGTGGATACCCAAGAACTTGATATTGTCCACACACATTACAGCCTCTTCATGTATGAATAAAGGAGCATGTTCTGTTCTTCTGGACCTCCTATAGTCCACAATGACTTCTTTGGTCTTGCTGGTGTTCAAGATGAATATCTGATTGTCAGTCTCTCACAGTGCTTATGTAGTCACAACACATACAGGTGACGGCTACTGGCCTTAGTTTACAGTAAATTTTAAAGCCAATGGTGTCTAACTTGCTATGAAGTCTTTTAACATTTAAGAAACACAGAGCATCTACTGATAGGAGGATGAAACTTCCAGATAGATTTTAACAAATAGTTTATCATTTATAATGAAAAACATACTAAATTACTGCGGGGTCCAATGCCCAGCCCCTTTCCCCATTCATGCAGCCACACATGCCAACTGCACCCAATATACATATGTTTATTCTACAGCAACCATATACAGTATTGATTAATCTGAAAAGCACTTTATGACAGGTACTATATACTGTACTTATCGTGTTTTTTTTCTGTAATTTGCTTGAACATTCTGGTTGATTTTGTGACTTCTCTCATCGTGCTAAGTATCATAGTTCTCTTGCAGGAGCGATATAATCGTGCTAATCTAAGACAGAGGCTGCAGGCCGAGGGGAGGGGGAGACGTGACGTCAGGAGTGTGCAGGGTCCTTCGTCACTGTCCTGTTTCAGTACTATGCAGGTGGAGCCATGGGGGACAGCTAGTACTGTAGATTATAACACAGCGGTAAAGGCTTTGGAAAACAGAATTACAGTACAAAGATATAGAAGGAGTGGCTAATTATTGATGATACAAAGATGAAAGGGGAGTGGTTAAAGATTTAAAGAGAGGGTGTGGCTAATAATAATTAAATGGAAGGGGAATGGCTAATCATAAACAAATAATGCATATATGAATAATTGCAATGGAATTATGACTAATGATTAATGGATAGCAAGTGGCTAACAAAAAATAAGTAGGGCCAATTAACTAGAGATACTGTAGATAGATAGATAGATAGATAGATAGATAGATAGATAGATAGATAGATAGATAGATAGATAGATAGATAGATAGATAGATAGATAGATAGATAGATAGATAGATAGATAGATAGATAGATAGATCAAAGGCACTATATAATGATAGATAGATAGATAGATAGATAGATAGATAGATAGATAGATAGATAGATAGATAGATAGATAGATAGATAGATAGATAGATAGATAGATGTCAAAGGCACTATATAATGATAGATAGATAGATAGATAGATAGATAGATAGATAGATAGATAGATAGATAGATAGATAGATAGATAGATAGATAGATAGATAGATAGATAGATAGATAGATGGATGTCAAAGACACTATATAATGATAGATAGATAGATAGATAGATAGATAGATAGATAGATAGATAGATAGATAGATAGATAGATAGATAGATAGATAGATAGATAGATAGATAGATAGATGTCAAAGGCACTATATAATGATAGATAGATAGATAGATAGATAGATAGATAGATAGATAGATAGATAGATAGATAGATAGATAGATAGATAGATAGATAGATAGATGTCAAAGACACTATAGATAGATAGATAGATAGATAGATAGATAGATAGATAGATAGATAGATAGATAGATAGATAGATAGATAGATAGATAGATCAAAGGCACTATATAATGATAGATAGATAGATAGATAGATAGATAGATAGATAGATAGATAGATAGATAGATAGATAGATAGATAGATAGATAGATAGATAGATAGATAGATAGATAGATAGATAGATGTGAAAGGCACTATATAATAGGCAGGTAAATAGGACAGATAGCAGAGCCGGTCTGTTGCATGCCATTCCCTTTTTCACACCTGCATTTTTCAGCTGAGTTTCGGGAGTCTTTCCCAGCAGCCTTCTGTCCTTTTGTATTATGTTCTGTACACAGCAGTTCAATATGAGCATAATGTTACAAGTGTCCTGTAGGGAGCCCAGATTATAAAAGATCTACAGTAATCTTTTTTAGCTGCTCTGATCAGAAGGGACTGGCCCACTGAGCCTCAGAGAACTAATTGAAACAGTGATTAGTTAGTCTGCAAGATATTGACAGTGGAGAATTGGTCAGGGAAAGAAACAAGGAGTCAGACAAGAAGAAGAAAGGTCTTCTCTGGAATGCCGACTCAGGCAGGTAAAGCGATGACAGAGAGCCCCCATTCTGAATACCCAATAATCTGCCAGTGCAGTGCCAGTAATATTTCTGTTGTCAGAGCTCTCTGTGCCTCCAGCTAACATACAGCAAACAGGAGATACAGTAGCTCTGGGCTCTGTGTGGGAGATGTTAGATATGCTGGGTGTCGTCTGCTGTGTGAAACAAGCACAGTGCAGGAGAAAGGTAACGACTTCAAGAGAAAACACAGAGTTTGTGGTCTTATCTGCCCACCACATGTTAACATAAATGTGAAAAACACAAAATAATGTCATGTATAAAGAGAAACTTTTACTTGGATGTTCAACCAACAAGCGACCCGTCACATCTCTGCGGTATTATAATGCATTTAATTTTGTTGTTTAGAAAACAGAAATCAGAAAAAGTGATATTCAGTTAAGCTGCAGTTTGTAAAGGGTTTAGGTATCTCTTAGGCTTTGCCATTATTAATAAATGGCTTTAAGGAATCAATTCCTAATATTTACAGTATATTATTGACTTTGACTCTTTTTGAGTGGCCCAACCAAAGCCAAGACTTAAACCCCATGGAACTTGCGTGGAGAGACGTGAAGGTGGCGGCTTACAGATGCTTCACATCCAATCTAATGGATTTTACCAAGAACAATACCAGGTGTGCAAAGCTTGCAGAGGCTTATCCAAGGAGACTTGAAAGTGGAATTGTTGCTATAAAGTAGTGAAATAAGAGTTTTTGATTTTTAAACATTTCTGAACCTATCTGAAAACATGTTTTCACTTTGTCATTATGGAGTGTAAAATGATGGGCAAATGTATCCATTTTAAATGAAATCTACAATGCAAAGAAGTGTTCAGAAATTGCAAGGTCTGAATACTTTCTGACAGTGGTGGGCCTTCAAATCCAGCAAGGCCTTCTCTGCTGACCTAAACACAAGTCAAAAGTCACTGACTTATGCTTTATTATTATCCATCCATCCATTTTCCAACCCGCTGAATATGAACACAGGGTCACGGGGGTCTGCTGGAACCAATTCCGGGCAGGGTGCCAACCCACTGCAGGGCACACACAAACACACCCACACACCAAGCATACACTAGGGCTAGTTTAGAATTGCCAATCCACCTAACCAGCATGTCTTTGGACTGTGGGAGGAAACCGGAGTGCCCGGAGGAAACCCACGCAGACACGGGGAGAACATGCAAACTCGCTTTATTATTATTATTTTTTATTTATTAACCCTTAAACTGCCACGTACTTGGGGGTTAATGTACCCCCAAATACTTTTCAGCTGCACTTTTTAAATAAATGTCACAATTCACCAAGAAAAAGTGAAATTTTAATGGAACACATAATTTTGTCATGCAAAGAGCATCACAATTACTGTAACACTGATCATTTTACACACTGCCAATGAACTGTAAAAACTATAAAAAAAATCTACTGCAACAATCTATTATAATATGTACAAGGTGCAGGTGACACAATGATGAAATTCAGTAAATCACCGATTTTATCCAATCATATTTCAGCCATCATGTGTTGCCAGGGTAAAAGAAATCTGCCTTGAGCCTTCAGAATCAACAGTGCGGGCGCCCATAGCTTCAAATAGACGGCAATGAAACTGTTGGTTTTACCAATCAGATTTCGAGTTGGGGACACAGGGGCCATCTAGCAGGCGTACGATAACGTTGGTATTTTTGCATCCTGTGATCAGATGGTCAGAGAGCGATCTGTAGCAACCTGCTCGAGCTAAAACGTATTTGTGTAGATTTAACACTAGAATCCCTGGAGCCTACGAAAAAAGTCGTAATGTCAGGCCCCCTTAAATTCCTTTGCACCACCTCATCAGCGACTTTTGTTTTGCAAATTTGTCAGTTAGCACAAGCAGCAAGCAGCCTGCTATCACATCATCCCACCAACACAGCTGAAGTTTATCTGGGTGTGAGGTGCCCGGAGTTGTATCAGGTCAGCATGCACTGGTACAGGATAAATAATATATCGTTATTTGGAATACATGCATTTCATGTGTGTTGTGTGTCTACAAGATCTGAGTAAATGTGGGATGATAGGAAATGCGAGGGAAGAAATGTTGAACACATAACTAAAACAGAAACTTTTTTCATGTTATAATACTGACAAAATGCAGACATGAAGTGTATAATGTGTGAAGTCCAAATTTCAAATAAACACTTTCACAAAATGTATAACAAAACAAACACGCCTTTATTCAAGAATATGTCTAAAGAAAAAGAAATTATTCAGTAAACATGTTGCTGTCAACGAGTAAAAACCGAAACTCAAATATCAATTGCATGGCTGGTTTAGACGTAAGAATGGCTGCTTCTAAATCAAGAGGTCGTGGGTTTGATTTTGGATCTTCCAGGCATTTTACGTTTTGAGTAGCGAGCTACCATTAAATAAATAAATCAGTCAGTCAGTCAGTCAGTCAGTCAGTCAGTCAGTCAGTCATTGTCCATCCCACTATATCCTAACACAGGGTCACGGGGGTCTGCTGGAGCCAATCCCAGCCAACACAGGGCGCCAGTCAGGAACAAATCCCGGGCAGGGTGCCTAAATAAATAAACACACACCAGAATGACTAAAAAGGAAGAACATTTATAATGAAAGAACCACTTCTGCCTTGGCAGTTCTAGTCCAGTAAGGCACTATGCAGGCATATTGCTGTTAGTCCTCACACCTGTCCTCACAGGTGGCACAGTGGTAGTGCTGCTGCTTTGCAGTAAGGATAATTGTGGGTTCGCTTCCTGTGTGGATAGCGCTTTGAGTACTGAGAAAAGTGCTATATAAATGTAATTATTTATCATTAGTATTAAGGAGCTCCTGTTGTGTTTCTTGACACCTTCGACCAGTCCAACTTGTCACTGATGTGGACCCCCAAAAACTTATAGGAGTGGACCACCACTACATCCACTCCTTGAATAGCGACCAAAATAGAGGCTGTTTGGTGCAGCAAACGTCAATTAGCAGTTCTTTGGTTTTGGTGATGTAATATGCAGAAAATTCTTTCTACATCAAGTAGCAAATTTTCCCCCTGACTCCTCTCCTCTGTCTCATCCCCTTTATCAATAAACTCCATAAGTGCAAAATCATCTGAGAATTTCTACCAGTAACCTGACCTGCTGTTATATTTCTAGTCTGAGGTGTGCAGAGTGGAGTAAAGCAGACAGGCCTGTTCATGGTGGTGCTCCAGTGTTGCTCACACAGTCCTTGAGTCTCACAGATGGTGGTCTGCCTAAATGATAGTTGTCTGATAGTCAGACTGCAGTGAGTGCAGGTGGTCTACCACAGGAATACTCCTATAGTCCAGGACCAGACTCTCAAAGGTCTCCATGATGTGAGATGTTAGTGCCACTGGTCTTATAGTCATTAGGCGAAGAGGTGCCTGCTATCTTTTAAACTGAAACAATACACAATGTTCTCCTCAGCAGCGTCACTTTCTGGTGCTACAGTGACAGACTGAGCAAGTGACAGAGGACACCACAAAGTTGATTAGCACAGACTTAAAAAACATGACGACAGAGTCCACCCGGTCCTGCAGTTTTCCTTTGTGTATCCTCCAGTTATGGTCTTCAGCTATAACACTGATGGTCAGAGGTGGACGTATCACTGTCCATTTCAAGTGACGTGGTAGGAGGGGTTGTTGAAGTTGTGAATGGGTGTGTATGTGTGGGTTTGGGATGATCATTGGAAGAAGGTGGTGGTGGAAGGAGGGAAAATAAACATTCCCTTTTAGTATTTGAATTGCTAATTGTATTTGAATTGCTGGATTGCTTCAGTAATGAGGCCCAATCCGTTCCAAATATCTTTAATAGTAATAATAATAATAATTATAATATATTTTATTTATATAGCGCCTTTCCCATGCTCAAGGTGCTTATTCTGCTATTTTGTACTGGAGGTAAGAGAAAACATTTGGAAGAGAGTCAGGGATAGATCAAGCACAGTAGAGCAGTAGATAGATAGATAGATAGATAGATAGATAGATAGATAGATAGATAGATAGATAGATAGATAGATAGATAGATAGATAGATAGATAGATAGATAGATAGATAGATAATAATAATAATAATAATAAATTTTATTTATATTGCACTTTATATTTTAGCAATCCCAAAGTGCTAATATAGATAGATAGATAGATAGATAGATAGATAGATAGATAGATAGATAGATAGATAGATAGATAGATAGATAGATAGATAGATAGATAGATAGATAGATGTGAAAGGCACTATAGATAGATAGATAGATAGATAGATAGATAGATAGATAGATAGATAGATAGATAGATAGATAGATAGATAGATAGATAGATAGATAGATAGATAGATAGATAGATAGATAGATATGTGAAAGGCACTATATAATAGATAGATTCATATATTTTTTTTAATTTAGAGCAACTTTTATTTACAATTATATATCAGTCAAGCTGGAAGTTTTTCAGAAATACAAAAGTTTATTGTCAATAGAAAGTACTACATAATTTATTTCCCATATTTCTTGAAATTCTTCTTCATAGATATGTAAAGACTATAATGGATAGATGGACATACAGATATGAAGGCCATATAAAATACTCTGGACAAAAAAGAGAAAGGTAAAAATAAACGGTACTATAAAATACACATACAGTATAGATGGAGAAACACTTGTGAAAGGCAATATATAATAGATAAATAGACAGGAAGATATGATAGGCTCTATATAACATACATAGAGATATAGAAATGAAAGGCACTATATAACAGATAGATAGATAGATAGATAGATAGATAGATAGATAGATAGATAGATAGATAGATAGATAGATAGATAGATAGATAGATAGATAGATAGATAGATAGATAGATAGATAGATAGATAGATAGATAGATAGATTATACTTTGACCCCAAGGTATAACTAACATTTTAGAGAAGCTATAACTTATAACACAGTGGTTTATTTGCCGTATCCATTTATTCGTCCCTCTGTTGTGTATTTTATTAAATCAACACAACTTTTAATGTCTTTTTTTTTGTACATTTTTGTGGAGTTTCTCATGTAATAGTTCCACGCTGAGGTGTGGCCCTTCATCAAGTCTTCTTCACGTATGGATTTCTTGCTCCAGTGTACTTTTCCATGATGTTTCTCCACTTAATGTTTTAATCCGTGGGTTAGGACACGCTGTGCCTGCTCCCATAATAATAATGTGCACATCAAGCGCTACTACAATTTGCTTTCTGACCCATTTCTCCTATGCACAACAAACAGTGCTTAGGTTTAATAAAACGTAAAATTATTGCCAAGGGAGGAATATTGAATTATGAGAATTCGATCAGCGTTGATGCTGTTATTTGTCTATGTCATTTTTTTTCAGATGTGTATTTACTCCTCTTGGGTTTTCTGTGAAGATAAAGGGATGAGGTTGCTATTTTATAGTTTAGGTAGCAGAAAGTCTCTCAGAAATGACATAAAAATTAGAAAGAATTGGAGGAAGTGAAGGGCGGGACAGTGGCACAGTGGGTATTATTGCTGCGTCGCAGTTAGGAGACCCGGGTTCATTTCCCGGGTCCTCCCTGCGTGGAGTTTGCATGTTCTCCCCGTTTCCTCCCACAGTCCAAAGACATGCAGGTTGGGTGCATTGGTGATTCTAAATTGTCCCGTGTGTGTGTGCGCCCTGCGGTGGGCTGGCGACCTGTCTGGGTTTGTTTCCTGCCTTATGCCCTGTGTTGGCTGGGATTGGCTCCAGCAGACCCCCGTGACCCTGTAGTTGGGATATAGCTGGTTGGATAATGGATGGATGGAGGAAGTGATAACCTTCATTCTGTATAGTGCCATCACAAACACAAAGCTATTGATTTTATTATAAAGATTTATTTTTACAGTTGGAGATCTCATAAGTTAAATGACTGACTCAGAGTCACACCATTAATTCGAGGTGTGGGCTTCGTTGATTTGAGCTGAATGCTTTCACCACTGGGCTCAAGGACTAATACAGCATGCATTTATCCATCCATCCATTTTCATTTCTTTGTAGTTATTTTCTTATCATTATAATCAATATAACTGAAGACAATGACGTATTGAACAAGGATGACAACCACCACCGAACAGCAGGAATGCCAATCTGCCATTGCACAAGTCCGAATTTCCAAGTCCTACACCCAAACTCTTTTTGTCTTAATGTTTAAGTCCTAAGTTTAGTGTAGAAAAGTGCAAAGAGCTACTTACGGGTGAAAGGAACATCAGTTATAAGTAGGTAGAGACACAGAGATACAGGAAAAGGATTCTCTGAGAAGTATTTAGGGCCTTTAAAACTCAAGAGAAGACAGGAAAAGAGTTGGAGATCCACCAGATTAGCACTGTCTGGGTCAGCGTCCAGATAGAGACAGGATAGGAAGGCAACATGCTGGGCTTTTATAGTTGCTGGGGAGGATGAGGCGGGTCCGTGAGGGTTGAAGCCGGAAGTGAGGTCAGAAGGAGGTGTGGCCAGGGAGGAAGTGCAGGAACTGGAGGAGCTGTACAGTATGTGGTTTTCTGTTCAGGTGATCTGCAGAAGAGGGAGAAGAAAGGTTAATGCACTCCGTCAATCCCTGAAAACGTTTTCTGCCCTCGGTTAAGCCCTTCAACTGCCTCCCAAATACACGTGTGTGATAGGGTTTATGTTGACACAACATTTTCATCATCTAAGCATTGAGCAAAAGCAATTAAAAAGGCAAATAAAATGTTAGGTTATGTCATACAAACTGTTGTATTTAAGTCAAGGGACATTATGTGCAGATTATATCACACACTAGTGAGACCGTATCAGTACCCGCATTTTCTAGCAGCACTAGAATATGTCCAGAGAACAGCGACTCGGCTGATTCCTGGGCAACACGGGATGAGTTATGAGGAAAGATTAAAAGAGCTGAGCCTTTACAGTTTAAGTTAAAGAAGATTAAGAGGAGACCTGACTGAAGTGTTTAAAATTATGAAGGGAATTAGGCCAGTGGATCAAGACGGTGACTTTAAAATGAGTTCATTAAGAACAGGGGTCACAGTTGGAAACTTATTAAGGGGAAATTTCACACAAACGTTACAAAGTTTTTCTTCATACAGAGAACAACAAACATATGGAATAAGTGACCAATTAGTATGGTAGACAGTAGAACTTTAGAAACCTTCAAAACTCGACTTGATGTTATTGTGGAAGAATTAAGTGGATAGGACTGGCGAGTTTTGTTGGGCTGAATGGCCTGTTCTCAACCAGATTGTTCTAATGTTTTGAAGCCACTGTCACATTACGCAACTTTTATCATTGGGTACAAGTCACATTAGGTTCTGCTCAAGCTTTATAACACACTGGTGAGGCCTCATCCTGAGTCCTGTATGCAGTTTTGGTGTCCAGTCAACAAAAAGGACATAGCAGTGCTAGAAAAAGTCCAGAGAAGAGCAACTAGGCTGATTTCAGGGCTACAGGGGATGAGTTATGAGGAAATGTTAAAAGAGCTGACCCTTTACAGTTTAAATAAAAGAAGATTAAGAGGAGACCTGACAAATTATGACGTGAATTAGTCCAGTGGATCAAGACTATTACTTCATAATATCAAGACCATAGGGACAGAGTTGGAAACTTGTTAAGTGTAAATTTCACATGAACATTAGGAAGTTTTTCTACACGCAGAGAACCACAGACACTTGGAATAAGCGACCAAGTAATGTTCAACAGAGAGGTCACTGTACGTGCAGGGAGAGAGAAGGAGAGGGAACAGAACACAACCCAGAGGGGACCCTGTGCTCAGGATCAGGTACCATGACTGAAATTCACCCATCTTCAGTGTCTGGTGTCTTTTATTTAGAAAGTCAGAGATCCAGAGACATGTGGCATAGTCCACATTCATACTGAGAAGTTTGCTGTGGAGAAGTTCTGGTAGGATTATATTAAATGACGTTCTTGAGCCTCAGGGAATTAATTATCCCTGTGGATTGAGATGGAGACTTTAAAATGAGTTCATCAAAGAACATGGGGACACAGTTGGAAACTAGTTAAGGGGAAATTTAAGACAAACATTAGGAAGTTTTTCTACATACAGAGAACCACAGACACTTGGAATAAGTGACCAAGTAGTGTGGTGGACAGGAGGACTTCAGGAACCTTCAAAACTCAACTATTATGGAAGAATTCAACGGATAGGACTGGCAAGTTTTGTTGGGCTGAATGGCCTATTCTCAGCCAGATTGTCCTAATGTTTTAAAGCCAATGTGACATTATGCAACTTTTATCATGGAGTACAAGTCACAGGAGGTTCTCCTCAAGCTTTATAACACACTGGTGAAGCCTCATCTGGAGTACTGACTGCAGTTTTGCCCTCTAGACTACAAAAAGGACATAACAGCATAAGAAAAAGTCCAGAGAAAAGCAACTAGGCTGATTCCAGGGATACAGGGGATGAGTTATGAAGAAAGTTTAAGCAGTTTAAGCAAAAGGAGATTAAGTGGAAACATGAAGTGTTCAAAATGACAAATAGAACTAGTGGATCGAGACTATTACTTTAAAATGAGTTAATCAAGAACATAGGGACACATTTGGAAACTTGTTCAGGGTAAATTTCGCACAAACATTAGGAAGTTTATCTTCACACACAGACACATGGAATAAGTGACCAAGTAGTGCAGTAGAACTTTAGGGACATTCAACTTGATGTTATTTTGGATCAATGAAGTGGACAGGGCTGGTGAGCTTGGTTGGGCTGAATGGCCTGTTCTTATCTAGATTGTTCTAATTTATCAAGCATCTCGGTGTAGGAAAATGGTCCTAAATGGTTCAAAAGTCTCAGAGGGATGCAAATTTGCTCCTACTCTTAGGAGTATTTTTCTCAATTTAGACACTACCCCTAATTTCGCCAAGATTTAGGAGAGTTCTTGAGCTGTTGTATCTCGGAAGGAATTGCCAGACATTGGAAAAGGGAAAGTTGGAATGTTTTGGAAATGCACAGCAACAATGAACTGCGAAAAGATATCAGTTTGACAAAGATGGAATAATATTCCTAAAAAATCTTGTACGTCTCATGATTGCTCCATCTGGTCAGAATTAAAGTTTGGTAACGTTACATTGATTGATTTGGGTAAGTCACAACCAACCATTTCTCGAATTTTGAACTAAACTTTGTATGGCCTTACAAAGTTTGAGATAACATGCAGATGTATACATTTCACCATCTCTGTACATGAGTTCATGTTAAAGCAGATAGATAGATAGATAGATAGATAGATAGATAGATAGATAGATAGATAGATAGATAGATAGATAGATAGATAGATAGATAGATAGATAGATAGATAGATAGATAGATAGATAGATAGATAGATAGATAGATAGATAGATAGATAGATAGATAGATAGATAGATAGATAGATACTTTATTAATCCCAAGGGGAAATTCACAAGCTACAGTCATGCAAAATTGGTGGTTTTCCTGGAGTTGTTGGTGTGCTTGATAGCACACACATAAAGATGACTGTCCAAAGTGTGGCTGTGAATCATAAGCAATATCACATTATTAACACACAGGCGGCCATGGATACAAACTGTACTGTTATAGCCAGCATATTACCTTCAAGATAGGCGGGGACGGATGGATGATTGACAGCAAAATGTTACATAGGTATGTTGAGCTTTGCATTCCGCGGACCCCTGTTATACTTTACAAGTCTTGGAAGGTTCAAGAAGACAAGTGGAGTCTCCTGGGGCATTGGACAAATAGGGCCTCAGAGAAAATAACCAAGGGATCCCGGAGAAGGACTCGCCATGCAACTCTGAAAGTTGATCGGAAACAATGGAATTGGACAGTGATTCATCTGGAAGTACGGCTGTGAATCATTTATGGTTAAATAAAAGTATCAGGCTTGTCTCTCATTTGGTGTGTGTCATTGCATCTCGGGGCTTATTATTATATTATTCTTGGTGGTGTTGCAAAGAAGCCCAGTTCAATACATGATGCAAGAGTACTTCCTGTAAGTGGCATAAAGTTTATATTTGAATATAATCAAGTACATAAGAATATTATTATTAACTCTTTGATTGCTGAATGTTTTTTCCAAAAAACAGTTTCTGAAAAGCAATGGTTTCACACAGAAATCAACATAAAACGTCTGTTGCTGCATGCTGTGGCTGCCAGTTCGCCAAGAATGTGCAGCAAGTTTGCTGCCAGGCTGTCTTCGCATGGCTGGGGCAGCAGCAGCAGCGATCACGGTCGCAGTGCATTGCAATGTGGTTTCTACCTCTTATCATTGTTACGTGGAAGTTCTACCTGGTGAACATTGTCAGTAGCACGATTCGCTGGGGACCAATCAGCTGAAGCTGGAACCTCACATTTGTTTTCAATCACTTGCATCAAAATTGGAGTCCGACAAGTCATCGTCCAGTTCAGAGATAGTAGGCAAAATGTCGTCTGTGGAGTATTTTGCTTTACGCATTCGCTTTGATCTCTCACCAGATGTCAGTCCTATTCTTGCCATTGTTTGCTCCTTACTACTCATGCGAGCGAAAGAAATCATGGTCAAACAATTTTAATTTAATTTAAATTTTAATTCTATTTTTAAATTATTATTTGCACGTCATGTTGTTACACTGTGGACCCGGAGCTTCGCAATTTCTATTTCTATTTTAATGAATGTTTTATTGTATTTGACTAGGCTAGTAGGTGGGGTAACTGAATGGTCAATTTTCAGGACTGACATGTTGCACTCTTATTAAGTGCACACTCCACTTAAACACATGTGCGGAGGCCGTGTACTTAAACAGAGTCGACTGTATTATTATCTATATATATAATTCACTAAGCCGCCGCCAGCGCAAGCAAGACACCCATGGAAGCACGCAGGACGGAGCCACGGCCACCAACTCTAAGACCATTGGATACGACGACAACTCGCAGAGCAAACGCCCACCAACTTGGACGCAGCAACTCACAAAACAGGGCGTCATTCGTGTTCATTTCTGCTACACTCCACATGCACCTCTGAGCCACGTTGACTTTTCATTATTCTTTTCGGTTATGACGCACGACCGCGTACACCATCACAAACTGTTTTACACGCCATGGTCTTAGAGTGGTGGACGGGTCTCCGTGAGTTGCTCTTGCGAACGGGCACATGACCAGGCGGTGTGTATGCTTCGAGAACAAGGGTGGATGTGGCAGGACCATCTAAGAAGAGGCATGTTTGTCGCGGATATGAATCGCTGTATGAATCGCTGTATGCAGCGTGTAAAACAGTTTGTTTGTCGCGGATGTGAATCGCGGTATGCGGCGTGTAGAACAGTTTGAGAGGGGTATCCCATGGTCTTACAGTTGGTGGGCGGGTCTCTGTTAGTTGCTCTTGCGAACGGGCACATGACCAGGCAGTGTGTATGTTTCGAAAGCGAGGGTGGACGCGACAGGACCATCTAAGAAGAATCATATTTGTCGCGGATGTGAATCGCTGTATGCAGCGTGTAAAACAATTTGTTTGTCGTGGATGTGAATCGCTGTATGCAGCGTGTTAAACAGTTTGCGAGGAGTATCCCATGGTCTTAGCAGTGTCTATGCTTTGATGTGAATCGCTATATGCAGCGTGTAAAACGCTGCATTGTATGTTGCCTTCTCCAGAGTTACATCTTTTCATTCACCTACAGTCGTATCCTCAAAACCAACCCCATTTGGACAACTGTGTCTTTCAGAAAGTGTTCACCCATCAATACATAATTATGCAGCGTATGCTATGCCGTGGCTTTGCTAGTTATTATTATTATTATTATTATTATTATTATTATTATTATTATTATTATTATCTTTGTGGTGAAGCCCTAGCATTAGCATGAGTTCCAAGGGAACTACAGGGAGATTCTAATAGTTATGGCCCCAAGTCATGTAATAATGAAGCGATAGAACGAAATCAATACAATGCATACCTTGATAGATATGTAGACGATCCAATCACATTCAGTGTTGCAAATGGTCACCTTCTTCTTGTAGACACAGATCGACACAGTTACATTACTTTTGCTTTTTCAATTGGAACACAGCCAGATCAATTGGCATGCCCATGGTCACACAGTGGTGTCAGTAGTGGGATTTGAAGTCCAAAGCCTTAACCACTACACCACATCACACTAAACTCGAGGTTCTGAGAAGTGATCTAAATTAATTACAAAAATGAAACACAAAATAAGTGATCACAGCCAATCACATAATTAATCGCGTAAGTAATTCACCTCTTTTATTATGACACCCCTAGGTCATCAGTGCTGCAGCCAAACAACGTTAGAAGGCCCAGAATTAGTTCAATGGAGAACGCCTGTCTGGGGTTTCACTTGGTATGTAGGAAGGTCAACTTGTGGTGAGCCAGCATGTTGGTCTGACCTACACAATGAAGACAAAAGAACATGCCAAGCAACTCCATGAAAAGCACACACCAGACGATGGAGACAAGACAATATCCAAGTCAACGAATATCTAGTTTAATCAACCAAGAATAAATGGACAAAAAAAGAATGGCACAACTGTAAACTGTTTACAGCAGGCCACCTACAAAAAACTGAAGAAGATAAGTGAGGGAGGACACCAAGAGAACCCTGAGGACTCTGAAGAAGCTCCAGGCTACATTGGATAAGACTGGAGATGCTGTGCAGGCAACAACCGTTCTTCACCATTTGGAGCTTTATGGAAGAGTCACTAAAGAAAAAACAAACACACAGGACATCCCAGTTTGTGCTGGCCAGAAGGCACTCTGGAAGGAAGGTCTATGGTCTGAGGAGACCCAAATGGATCTTTATGGCCATCAGACTAAATGTTATGTTATACTGCACATTATCAAAAACACACCATCGCCACCTAGAGGTCTGGTAGTTACAAGCATCAGGCCGTGCAGATGCTTCTCTGCATCAGGGTCCTGGAGGGCTTGTTGAGGTAAAATGAATGCAGGAAAATATGCAAAGATCCTGGAGGAAGATGCAGCCTTCGAGAAACCTGCACTTTGGGAGAAGCTGTGTTTCTCAGCAAAGGCAAGGGGCCGAAGCATAAAGCCAAAGCCACACAAGAATGGCTTCAAAACAAGAGTCCTGTTTTCATTATGACGTTAAAGAGCCTTTGGCGGTTGCTGTTTGACCAGTATCAAAAAAGCCAAATGAGATTCACTCAGATTCAACATTGTCAGTCAGTCAGTCATTTTCCCAACACAGGGTCACGGGGGTCTGCTGGAGCCAATCCCAGCCAGCACAGGGCGCAAAGCAGGAACAAATCCCGGGCAGGGCACCAGCCCACCACAGGATTCAACATTATGTAACAATAAAATGTGAAAACATCCACGGCACATGCTACAGAGCCGACCACAGAATACACCATGACAAGGAACATTAGAAAGCAAACAAGGTTACATTTCCAAAATAAATAGGAAATACAAGCGCTTTTAACTATGTGTTTGAATGATCGACTTCCAGTGCTGAACAAGCTGAAGAGAACAGCGGAGAAGATGAGCAGCCTGAGGGACAACATGGCAGAATCGGGATTGTTACAGAAGAATAAATAGTCATCAGTCAGCCTAACATCTACATTGATGAGTTGTGGGAGCAAACTGGAGCACCGAGATAATACCCAGCAGGAATATGTGTTATGTCTAGTAGGAAGCAGGACTCGAAACTCGACATAGGAAATGGTGGTACCGCTCCCCGAGCCGGCACAATTATAATATGCGCTGCCATCCTAGAGAGAGAGAGAGAGACAAAATAATGATATGATCCGGGGGGCACGCGTGTCCAACACTGCCACAAGTACAGAAGCTCACCAGCGGAAGCAAAAATTGAGTTTCAAGAGAATTGTTATTTTTTAGTAAAATAAGGAATTGGACACAGCAGACAAACCCCTTGTATACACAGTACTGGGCTGCGGTGCTTCCAACCCTCATACAAATCACGAAACAAAAACAGTCAACAACATACACCACTAATACACAAATGTGAGAATAAAAAATGAATGAAACCAGAGTTCTTTAAATATTTAATGCTATGCGTGATCATCTACAGTCTTTTATGGCGAAGGATGCACTGAGCCGTACCTCCTGTTCTGGGAAATGTAATCCTACCCAGATGCTGGCCCATCTGGTCCTCTCCCGAATGAGTTCACCTCATTCATTAAGAAAAGGAAAATGATTCTTCCAGAAATGAACCCGGGTTCACCTGACTTTTTTCAGCGAGTTGAGTAGCTTCCCCTCTTGCCTTTTTTTTTGTGGCGTCTGCTTCTCCTTTGGGTCTGGCGCTCTCTTCTCCTCCTTCACCCATTTACATATGGTCAGCTCATCCCTTTAGTCAGGTGACCCCTTCCCCATGAACCATTGGCCGGCCTTGCACATTCAACCATTCCACCATTAACAGGACTAGGGGAAAGATGCAACCTGCCAGTGACACCCACACGTATCCATGACAACGGTTACAACAGTGGTCTCAAACTCCAGTCCTGGAGGGCCGCAGAGGCCGCAGGTTTTCATTCTAACCGTTTTCTTAATTGGTGACCTGTTTTTTGCTGCTAATTAACTCCTTTTCCTTTCATTTTAATTGACTTTTTTTTCTTTAAAATTTGTTCCCCTGAATTTCCTTAAACAGAAATGAAATGTGAAGTGAGTGACCAACAGAAGACCAGCTAAGTCAGGGCCTCAGACTCCAACCAATTTCACTCCAAGTGGTTGCTTAATTAGGTGCTGATTCTTGTTGTTAATTAAACTCGTTCTTCAATTACATTGCTTGTCGCTGCTCTCATTGTGCAATAGCAGACATTTAAGAAATTATTGATTTTCTCTTTTCTAAGAGCTCTGGTCAAATGTTTTGTGGACCTGAACAGATCAACATTCCTGAGACCTTCACCTTTCTTTATTTTCAGATATTGTATGATGGACACCAGTTGTTTTGGCTCATTTTTTATCTCATTATTGTTTGGCTGCTAATTAAGGAAAATGAAACAATTAAGGGGGATCCGTGTACTTTTTGGTGTTTGAAATTTCATTTTAGAAGCATGGTGGCGCAGTGGCAGCACTGCTGCCTCGCAGTTAGGAGACCTGGGTTCGCTTCCCGGGTCGTAAATATAGGCAGGACTGGTCCTTGCGTGTGTTTGAACTGTTAACATTTGAATGTGATGATTGCATATAGCGTTGAACTGACCTCTCTGTACTATTGTTGCCTCTGCATGTCCTGGAGTACAAAAGAAAGAGCAACATATGAGGACTGGCAAGATTAGGGAAAAAAAAACACACGGTGTTATGCGAATGAATATGAATAATATGAATAATGTTGCATCTGTGCCACAATGTTTTCCAAAATGTACTATACAGGTCATAAAATGAGTTATTCCAAATATCATATCTATGTCTTTTATCCATCCAGATGAGAGAATATCCAGTTCCATTGCCTCAAAACACCACTCACATCTACAGTTATTCCCAGTTTCAGATAAAAAGTAACAGTGTCAGATCCCTGGGTGGGGGTGCGGTTGTATGCATTGTGGTCCTGACTGAGAGAATAAAAGTGAAAACAAAAATGGTAACTTATACAAGTCCTATAAATGTACACCGTGTGTTACAGACGCAAACCAATTGTATGTGTGTACTGTATAATATTAACAATAAGAGCAGCTCACTACTGAAAATGGCAAATACAGGAGTCAATTGGAATCGAACCAGGGACTCCTGATTACAAATCAGCAAATCTTACTGCTACGCCACAGAAGCTGTTGTATCATCCTTGAACCTTTTGTGAAAGTATTTATTTGATCTTTGGACTTCAGGCTTCATACATTATATAGTTTATGCCTACATTTTGTCATTTACTGCTAAAATATGACAAACATTTCTGTTTTAACAATGTGTTTACACGGGTTATTGTAGAAACAGAACACACATGAAATGCATGTGTTCCAAATAACGATCTATTATTTCCACTCTAAAACTCTAGCACTTCACTCCCAGATAATCAATCAAGGCACGAGCTGGGAGAAGTTTGTGCACGGTCTGTGGTGGTAGGGTATGGAATAGCAGGCTGCTTGCTGCTTGTCTTTATCGGCACATTTTATGGCAAGCCAAATTAACATTTAGAGATATCTTGAAATGAATTTCGGATATCTTAAAATGTAATTTACTTTTTAAGATATCTGAAACTCGCTTTGAGATATCTTAAAATACTTTCCTTTACATTTTAAGATATCTGCAATACATTTCGGGATATCTCAAATGCATTTCAAGATATCTCAAATACAGTTTCAGATATCTCAAAATAATTGTGTCTGTATTTCAAGATATCTCAAATGAATTTTCAGATATCTTAAATTGACCTTTCATGCATTTTAAAATATCTTAAATGCATTTCAAGATATCTCAAAATCATTTCCTGTAAAATTGCCTATTATTTCAATGGGACTTCTTGTTTATTATAAGATATCTTAAAATGTATTTGAGATATCTTGAAATGAGCAGGAAGTGATGTTGAGATATCTGAAAATGTATTTGAGATATCTGAAAATGGACAGGAAGCTGTTTTGAGATATCTGGAAATGTATTTGAGATATCTTAAATTGTATTGTAGATATCTGAAAGTGCTATTGAGATATCTTGAAATAATTGAATGTCCTTTTAAAGATATCTTAAAATGCATTTTAGATATCTTGAAATACAATTTTAGATATCTTGAAATACATTGTTAGATATCTGAAATAGAGCAGAGACCCATTTTAAGATATCATGAAATTAATTTTAGATATCTAAAAATGTATTTCAGATATCTGAAACAACAATGAATTTCAAGATATCTTAAATGCTTTTTAAGATATCTAAATTATATTTCGAGATATCTTAAAATAACTTCCTTCTCATTTTAAGGTATCCCAAATTCATTTTGAGATATCTGAAATGCATTTTCAGATATCTTAAAATGACTTCCTGCACATTTCAAGATATCTAAAATACATTTCAAGATATCTTAAAATGACTTCCTTCACATTTCAAGATATCTCAAATACATTTCAAGATATCTTAAAATGACTTCCTGCACATTTCGAGATATCACAAATACATTTCAAGATATCTTAAAATAACTTCCTGCACATTTCAAGATATCTCAAATACATTTCATGATATCTCAAAATCACTTCCTGTGCATTTCGAGATATCTTAAATGCATTTCAAGATATCTTAAAATAGGCAGGAAGTTCCATTGAAAGTATAAGAAATTTTACAGGAAGTGATTTTAAGATATCTGAAAATGTATTTGAGATATCTTGAAATACACAGGAAGTTATTTTAAGATATCTGAAAATGTATTTGAGATATCTTGAAATACGCAGGAAGTTATTTTAAGATATCTGAAAATGTAATTGAGATATCTTGAAATACGCAGGAAGTTACTTTAAGATATCTGAAAATGTATTTGAGATATCTTGAAATGTGCACAAAGCTATTTTAAGATATCTGAAAATGTATTTCAGATATCTCAAAATGCCTGCAGATGTATTTTAAGATATCTTGAAATGTATTTGAGATATCTCAAAATGCACATGAACATATTTCAAGATATCTCAAATTGCATTTAAGATATCTTGAAATGCATTTCAGATATCTGAAAATGTACAGCATATCACTTCAAGATATCTTGAAATCTGTTTGACATATCATACAATTCTTTTTAGATATCTTAAAATAGATGTATTTTTAGATATCTATAATTCAATTTGAGATATCTAAAATGTATTTCCAGATATCATAAAATTCATTTTGAGATATCTCTAAATGTTAATTTGGCTTGCCATAACATTTAGAGGACAAAAGACGCTGGTGGAGAGGTGCAAACGGATATAAGGTGGGCCGGATCTATGACACTAATTCTAGTATTAATAAATGTTATTGTCGTTACTTACTGTGAAATAAATAAAGGGTGTTTTCTCATTCTCGTTTCTTGCATTTTTCTTTTCTGATGTGCGAAAGAACAAAAAGAAAAAAGTAATTGTTTTGCATTTTTCATTTCTCCCTTTTAAGTCGAAAATCAAATAAGTGTCTCTTTTTCTTTTTTAAATAATATTCTCTGAAACGAAATTTTAAATACCAAAAAGTTCATGGACCAAGGGGTCTGAGTCTTTGAGAGCATGTCAATTAAAATGAATTCAAAAGAAGTTAATCAGCAGCAAAAACAGGTCACTAATTAAGAAAAGGGTTAAAATGAAAACCTTCAGCCACTGCGGCCCTCCAGGATTGGAGTTGGGGACCCCTGAACTAAGGGATCTAAGTCAGGCCAATTAAAAAGAAAGCAAAACAAGTTAATCAGCAGCACAAACCACTCACTGATTAAGAAAAGGGTTAGAATGAAAACCTGCAGCCACAGCGGCACCTCCAGGACCGGAGTTTGAGTCCACTGGCCTAAATCAACTGGCTGGAATGTCACAATTTGGAACCCAGCAGTACCACCTGCTGGCTCAGAGCAGGTATTGCAATCCTCCACCCTTTGACCGATCTGCACCAAATCTGGCATAGTTACTATGTAGCACAATATGTACAAGACAAGTTAATCGGCAGCAAAAACCGCTCACTGATTAAGAAAAAGGTTAGAATGAAAACCTGCAGCCACTGTGGCGCTCCAGGACTGGAGTTTGAAATCACTGGTTTAAGGAAAGAAATGAAGCGATTCAGAGACAAGATGACAAAATTCCAGGGAACAAATCTTAAAAAACAAGTCAATTAAAATTAATTTTAAAAAAAAGTTAATTAGCAGCAAAAAACAGGTCACTGATTAAGAAAAGGGTTAGAATGAATATCTGGTTTTATTCTTGTTTTTCAGCCTCATGATGGCTTCTTTGTCTTTCATTGGCACATCTGTTGTCCTCATGTTGAACAATGGCAACTGTGGACTCCAAAGAGTAGAAGCAAATTATGACTTATGACTTATATTATGAGGTGCTTCCACATAAAATGCTGTCATAAAGCCACTGTGGTGACAAAATAACTGAAACACGTGACAAACGAGAGGAGACCATTCAGTCCATCGAGCCCATTTGTTTAGCATCCCAGTAACAACTCTAGTCCCGCTCCTCTCTCCCTTGTTCATGCTGCTTGAATGGATCATTAAAGACTTTGGAGTCCAATCAAAAACTTTGCCATCTTTTCAGGCTGCTTCTGGAACAAAGGACTTGGAACATAAGAAATCTGACAAACAACAGGAGACCATTCGGTCCATCAAGTCATTTTGTTTAACTAATAGCTAAGCTGTCCTGATATCTTATTATCATCCCGATTCTTCTGAAAGGTTTTCAAGGTTTCTGCTTCAACTCCATGTTTCGGTAGCTTGTTCCAGATTCCCTCCACTCAACAACATTAAAAAATCGATCACAGCCCCAATATAATTTCATCCTTAGCTTCAATGAAATAATCATACAGCATGCATGATACTCTGCTGGGAAGACTGCATTGGGGATTCCACTGAGATGAAGGCTGCTGCTGCTGCGATCAGGAACGCTCTCTCTTTCTCTTTCTCTTTCTCTCTTTGGCTGTTAGTTGAGGTGTGCTCAGTCCTCCATAGGGGTCTCACGTATACAGTCATGGCAGAAAGTCCAGCGAACAAGTGGCACCTGCAGTAAAGGCCTGGCAAAGCATCACGGCACTTGAAGATGGCCGTGGGTTCAGACTTCAGGCGGTCATTGACCGGAAAGGATTTTCAACCAAATATTGAAAATGATCATTATGATTATGTTAGTTTGTCCAAATACTTTTGAGCCCCTGAAAACAGGGGGACCATGTATAAAAATGGTTGCCATTCTGACAATGTTTTTGGAAAATCCCTTAAATTAAAGTTAAAAGTCTACACATAGTGATTGCTTTGTTTCTAATCCGTTGCGGTGGCATACAGAGCCAAAATTATGAAAATTCTGTCACTGTCCAAATACTTACAGACCTGATTTTAAAACATGCACATGCTAAGAAACATTCTTAAAACCTTCCTCTTGTGTTAGGGTCTGCACCGATCCGTTTTAAATTTTAAATGCATACAAGAATCACATAAATTTGTTTATTGCATCAAGGCTTTTTGACTTTGTCAGGAACCTCTATTTCAACAAAATAAAGCAAAAAAAAAATAATTTTACTAAATTATAAAACGCTCTGGTTGAAATTATGACCTTTGTGTTGTTAGGGTCGGTTTCGTCCCAGTTATGAAAATACGATGATAAAGCAATAATTAGAGCCAAAACTGAAATCCTAAGTGCACTGTCGGCTGACACACTGACCACCAGCTCCTCTCCTAATCATGTGAGCTTTCTCATTTTGCGTGGCTTTCCAGTAGACCTGCACAAAAACAAAACAAACAAAGACGGGCCTGTCCAGACATGTGAGGTGAATTCACTCATTTGAGTGGCCATTTGACTTGCAGAGTGCACATTTACAATTTGCAGCATGCAAAAATGAGAAGAAGATTTACAGTGAGCCAAGTTCTGGATCATATTTTTGGTGAAAATGAAGGAGAGGACACAGAGCAGCATAGCGATTCAGATGAGCAGGTTTCTGAGGAGGAAGACAATGTGGAGTATCATCCAGAAGACACAGACACATCTGATGAGTCGGATGAGGAGGTCACTGGTGCTGAAGCTGCTCCTGCTGAAAGATTCAAGTCCAAAAATGGTAAGATCTTTTGGAGCTCAGTACCTCATGATGTACATGGCAGGGCAGCTGCTGCAAATGTCATCAAAATGACCCCTGGAATCACAAGGTTTGCTCTGACCAGAGTCAGTGACATCAAAACATGTTTTGAGCTATTTATGCCATTGTCACTAAAAAGAATCATTACTATGACGAACCTTGAAGGAAAAAAAGTCCATGGCGACATGTGGAAAGACATTGATGAAGAATACCTGGATGCTTTCATTGGTGTTCTTCTTCTTGCTGGAGTGTACAGATCCTGCAATGAGGCCACTGATAGTCTATGGGACGCATCAACAGGCAGAAATATTTTCCAGGCAACAATGTCACTTCAGACATTTCAAATGATATCAAGAGTCCTCAGATTTGACAACAGAGAGACCAGAGTGAGATCTGACAAGCTTTGTCCCATCAGGGATGTCTGGGAGAGATGGGTGCAGCTCCTTCTGCTGATGTTCAACCCAGGGCCAGAGGTGACAGTGGATGAACGTCTTGTCCCTTTTCGAGGAAAATGCCCCTTCCAGCAATACATACCCAGTAAGCCAGGGAAATACGGAATAAAAATCTGGGCAGCCTGTGACGCAACAACCAGCTATGCCTGGAATCTACAGATTTACACAGGCAAAGCTGCGAGTGGCATCCCTGAGAAAAACCAAGGAAAACGTGTGGTCCTCGATATGACCACTGGACTGCAGGGTCACAATATCACTTGTGACATTTTTTTTACCAGCTATGACCTCGGACAAGAACTTCTCAAGAGGAAACTTACCATGGTGGGAACAGTGAAGAAAAATAAACCTGAGTTGCCTGCTGAAATCTTGCAGGTGAAGGGCAGGGCTCCACTTTCCTCAAAGTTTGCTTTTACAGACACCACCACTGTTGTCTCATATTGTCTAAAAAGAAACCGGAATGTGATACTCATTTCTACTCTTCACAAAGACACAGCTGTATCATCAGGAAGTGACAAAAAACCGACAATTATCCACGACTATAACAAAAACAAGGGAGGAGTGGACAACCTGGACAAGCTGACAGCCACATACACATGCCAGCGAATGACCAGAAGATGGCCAATGGTTGTGTTTTACAACATCCTTGATTTGTCTGCATATAATGCATTTGTGTTGTGGAGCCACATCCACCAAGGGTGGAACTCAACCATAAAAAACAAGCGGAGACTGTTTCTTGAGGAGTTGGGAAATTCCCTTGTCAAGCCACACATTAGGCGAAGGGAACGGGTGCCCCGAGACCCAGACGCTGCAGCCTTTGTCAGATAGCTGCAGAGCTCACCCAGCACTCCATCCTCACCATCAGCAACATAGAGAGAATCTGCATCAGCATCCTCCTCAGCCAGCCCTGCCTCAACACCAACCGAAACAGCCCCAACCCCAGTCAGGCCGCCTGATTCGAAAAGAAAGAGGTGTCAGGTCTGCCCAAGCAGTAAGGACAGAAAGACAAATGTATTGTGTTTCAACTGCAAGAAATATCTCTGCAAAGAACACTCAAAAAGTGTCACTTTTTGCCACACATGCCTTTAAACACACACATACACAAGCATGTTCTTGTACACCGAGGTTTTTACTCTGATTTAGCTTTGTATTAGTTTTGGAACTTGTAATTGATTTCTATTTGTTTGATTTTCTTGATTGTTTTTTGTTTATTTGACCATGCAAATATATATCTTGATTTAAATATCTATGGGTCGAAATTGACCCGTAACACCATAGATGTCACTTTAGTTATTAATATTAAAATGAAAAAATAAATAAAACAAATTTATTTAAGAGATGTGTTCTATACCCCTCAGTATTAGTCAGGTAACACAAGAACCTTTTATTTATTAATATGATTCTCTTGAGATTCATTTTACCATCCATCCATCCATTTTCCAACCCGCTGAATCCAAACACAGGGTCACGGGGGTCTGCTGGAGCCAATCCCAGCCAACACAGGGCACAAGGCAGGAAACAATCCTGGGCAGGGTGCCAACCCACCACAGGACACACACAAGCACACCCACACACCAAGCACACACTAGGGCCAATTTAGAATCGCCAATCCACCTAACCTGCATGTCTTTGGACTGTGGGAGGAAACCAGAGCGCCCGGAGGAAACCCACGCAGACACGGGGAGAACATGCAAACTCCACGCAGGGAGGACCCGGGAAGCGAACCCAGGTCCCCAGATCACCCAACTGCGAGGCAGCAGCGCTACCCACTGCGCCACCGTGCCGCCTGGTTCATTTTACCATTTTTTTAAATTGAAATCAAGGGGTATACTGACAAAAAAAGGCCCAGAGGCCCACACCAAAAGTATTAAAACCAACATTTTCATGGATAAGGAAGCCTAATAAGGTAACCAAGAGATGAGAAACAAATTGGATGACAGCTTATTGTTTTTAGTGTATTTTTTAGCTGATTTAATACATGGGCCAAAACCGACCCGTTAACATAAGAGATGATAACAGAAAGCTAACACAAGAGGAAGGTTAAAATTGGAGTGACAATTAGTTTATCGTTATGTTAAATTTTCGACCATCCGTAAGTCCCTTGCAGAATTTTTTGGGTGCCGACATTTCAGCGATTCCAGGTAGTAGGACAATAAAGTGAACAGAAAATCTCATTTTGTTGCACATTTTAATGTCACATTCTGATGTTCTTGGACTAATTATATCACAGTTACAGCTGTCTTCAGTCTTGGTAATGACGCCTAATTCATGTGCTTTATGTTAATTGCCTTATGTGGAGACTCTGTTATTTCTATATTAAAGGATGTGCTATGTGCTGTGGCATTGGCAGCGTTAGCTCTTTTGCAGGCAACACTTGGAGCGAGTTTTCAGGAATCGAGATGATTTTTTGGACCATGATGATGATTTGCTGATTTAGATGGTGATTTAGACTTCCTAGAGCCCCTCCTCTTGGGGGGTCATGTGCTGAATTGACTTCTTGGACTCTTCCTGGGTTTTTAACACCATTCTGCTTCATCAACTGGGGAAAAACCTTCAGGCTTTGAATCTTGATGGACCACACAGTCTCCTGAATCATGGACTGCTTGACCAACAGTTTGTGAGGCTGAGAGACTGTGTGTCAGAAACGGTGGTGTGTAATACTGGAGCACCAGTCTGTCTCCGTTCCTGTTCACCCCTCTACACTACAGACCTTCACCATAATACCAGTGCTTGACTCATCCAGCATAGGCTGCTTTAATAATGGAGATTAATAGAAGTACAAGTTAAGTCGTGAAATACTTTGTCTTGTGTTGCAGAGACCATAACCTGCAATTCAACATCAGCAAAGACAAAGAGCTGCTGGTGAACCTCTGATGTGCCAAGAAGCCTTTGAGACCAGCTACCATTCAGGGGGAGGGCAAAAATGCTCTCTCTGCTGCCAAAACTCTATACTAGTTTAACATTATCAGTACAGGAGGGAAAAATACTAGAGCTCTTTTATCTACAATTCTTTTTCTTCTTTTTTCGGCTGCTCCCGTTAGGGGTCACCACAGCAGATCATCTTCTATATCTTTCTGTCCTCGTCATCTTGTTCTGTTGCACCCATCACTTGCATGTCCTCTCTCACCACATTCATAAACCTTCTCTTAGGCCTTCCTCTTTTCCTCTTCCCTGGCAGCTCTATCCTTAGCACCCTTCTCCCAATATACCCAGCATCTCTCCTCTGCACATGTCCAAACCAACGCAATCTCGCCTCTCTGACTTTGTCTCCCAACTGTCCAACTTGAGCTGACCCTCTAATATCCTCATTTCTAATCCAGTCCATCCTCGTCACACCCAATGCAAATCTTAGCATCTTTAACTCTGCCACCTCCAGCTCTGTCTCCTGCTTTCTGGTCAGTGTCACCGCCTCCAACCCATATAACATAGCTGGTCTCACTATCGTCCTGTAGACCTTCCCTTTCACTCTTGCTGATATCCATCTGTCACAAATCACTCCTGACATTCTTCTCCACCCATTCCACCCTCCTTGCACTCTCTTCTTCACCTCTCTTCCACAATCCCCATTACTCTGTACTGTTGATCTCAAGGATTTAAACTCATCCACCTTCGCCAACTGTACTCCTTGCATCCTCACCATTCCTCTGACCTCTCATTCACACACATGTATTCTGTCTTGTTCCTACTGACCTTCATTCCTCTCCTCTCATATTTCCACCTCTCCATGGTCAACTCAACCTGCTCCCTACTTTCGCTAGAGATCACAATGTCACCAGCAAACATCATAGTCCACGGGGATTCCTGTCTAATCTCGTCTGTCAACCTGTACATCACCATTGCAAATAAGAAAAGGCTCAGAGTCGATTCCTGATGTAATCCCACCTCCAACTTGAATGCATCCGTCACTCCTACTGCAGACCTTACCACAGTCACACTTCCCTCGTACATATCCTTTACAACTCTTACGTACTTCTTTGCCACTCCCGACTTCCTCATACAATACCACAGCTCCTCTCTTATCACCCTGTCATATGCTTTCTCCAGGTCCACAAAGACGCAATGCAACTTCTTCTGGCCTTCGCTAAACTTCTCCATCAACACCCTCAGAGCAAACATTGCATCTGTGGTGCTCTTTCTTGGCATGAAACCAAACTGCTGCTCACTAATCATCACCTCACTTCTTAACTGAGCTTCCACTACTCTTTCCCATAACTTCATGCTGTGGATCATCAATTTTATCTTATCATTTATTGTTATTAATTAATTATATAATTAATATTATTAATTATTATTTTATCAATTTTATCAATTTTTGCTCTTGTCTACAATGAATAGACTAATTACACCACCAGAACATACACACATACATACATACAGTTGAACCTCGGTTTGCGAGTAACTTGGTTTACGAGTGTTTTGCAAGATGAGCAAAAATTTTCACTTGATAAACGAGCGAGGTCTTGCAGTATGAGTAGTTTGTCTGCTGAGCGTCATGTGATCACAACTGAGCTGATGGTTCTTCTCTCTCTCTCACTGCAGGATTGTGGGCAATCGTCTCCTATTCTCCGTCTGAGTCAGCGTGCCTCACTCATATAGTCAACATCCGTATGAGCGTATAGTGTTTACTACAGCATTAGCATTGTGACTGTGTGCGCGTGTGCGCTCGTGTGTGTGTGTGTGTGTGTATGTGTGCTCGCGCGCGCGTCTGTGCTGTGACGTGTGAGTCCCCGTCTTGCACCCTAAAACACGAAGCTGAGTCTCAGTACTTTAGCAACACCAGCTTTATTCAGCTTGAAACAGAAACAGCGCGGTTATTTATACACAGACACAGCAGTCAGGCAGGGCCCTGCGCATTTATAACGTTTCTTGTTCCTTGTATCACCCATTGATGACAGGCGCTTATAGCATGGCCGCGATCTTTTCAGATTCGTTTTTACGGAGAACTGCTACAGCGCTGGGAGACTGCGATTGCTTTGGGACGCTCTTCCGCGTGTCGTCCCATTGGGTGCAATCCCACAAGAGTTTAGAAACTCACTCACACCAGCCATGATTCTTTTCAAAGGTAAAGTGCAAGTTAATTTGTTTTATGTATTTTTACTTTATATTTTGTATTAATCATTTTTATATGAATAGTTTTGGGTTGTGGAACAAATCATCTGAGTTTCCATTATTTCTTATGGGGAAATTCACTTTGATATATGAGTGCTTTGGACTACGAGCACGTTTCCGGAACAAATTATGCTCGCAAACCGAGGTTCCACTGTACACACTTACCATAACCTCTCTGTTAAGCACTGATGTACTTTTTTGGATTTCTTCAATTCAAAAATTGAAATAATCCACCAGCAACTTGCTTCCTCTATTTCTGTAGAAAATGACATCCTCTCCACTATCACCCATATTCTCTTACCAATCACCCTATTTTTAGATTTCAGTTTACCAGCTGAAAATAATATCTCGTAGCTTATAACAAAATCAAATTCTTCTACATGCCAATTAGATCAAATACCTACAAGCTTTGTTAAGTCTTTTCTGTCACATATTATCCCCCATGATAACTACTATAGTTAACTCTTCCCTTATTACAGACACAGTCCCCTTCTCACTAAAAATGGGCTCAATTACTCCAGTTCTGAAGACACCTGGTTTAGACCCTAATATCCTTAACAATTATCGGCCTATTTCAAATGTTCCATTCATTTCTAAAGTTCTGGAAAAGATAGTCGTCTCCCAACTTAAATAACCTTTTTGAACAGTTTTATTTTTTTCAATCTGGGTTTCGCCCTAAACACGGCACAGAAACTGTCCTGGTCAAAATCACAAATGATCTTCTCCAGGCAGCTGACATGGGACTTTTATCAATTTTTGTACTTCTTGATCTCAGCTCCACATTTGACACCATATCTCATCAGATACTTTTGAAACGTCTAGCTGGTTTTGGAGTCTGTGGCCTTGTCTTCCAGTGGTTTTCTTCCTACCTCAGTGATAGGAGGCAATTTGTTCAAGTAAAGGGCTTTAAATCTGAGAATGCAGTCGTTACTCAGGGTGTTCAGCAGGGTTCTGTTTTGGGGTCACTTCTTGTTCTCATTTATATCTTCCCAATAGGTAATATCTTTTGGCGCCATGGTATTAAATTCAATTCAATTCATTGTTAACGCTGTAGTACTAGGGTGCTGTACCGTGTTAGCCATTATGAATGTAGTGAAAAGTCAAGCAAAATGACACCTTTTATTGACTAACTAAAAAGATTACACTATGCAAGCTTTCGAGGCATCTCAGGTCCCTTCTTCAGGCATATTGTAATCTTTTTAGTTAGCCAATAAAAGGTGTCGTTTTGCTTGACTTTCACTACATTGTTAACGCTGATGACACACAGCTATATCTATCCACTGTGATGGATGGCCGGCTACATATTCCGGCCCTCACCTCCAGGCCGCCAGGTGGAGCTCTCCCGACAGCATGGTCGTTCCCCGAATTCCAGCAGGGCGTCATGGACTTTGTAGTTTATATGCACAGCCCTGCTGGATACCATGGGGACCACTGGGAGTCGCTGTAGGGAGGCTGGTGGACTCTTACGTGCCCTATAACCTGGAAGTACGTCCTGTTCACATGAACAGGAGAAATGACGTACTTCCAGGTTGAAGAAAAGGACTTCTACCCTGACCTGGAAGTAATAAGGACTTGTGGACTGTTGGGCAGGAACACCTCCGGGTCAGGGAGTATAAAAGGACTCTGGGGAAGCCCAGACACTGAGCTGAGCTGGGAGGAAGGGTGGCTAAGTGTCTGGCAGAGGAGGATTGTGTTTTGAGAGAGTATTATTGTTGATTAGTTGCTGTATGAGTAGTATGGAGTGGAGGGTGCTTGGTGCACTGTATTATAAGAAAATAAATAATAGTTATACTTTTACCTGTTGTTTGGCATCGTACCTGAGGGTTCAAGGGAGCTCTAATACTCCCTACTGTTACACCACTAAATCCACTTATATTTTCTCTCCAGATACTCTTATGGCATGTCTCCAAGACATAAAGTCATGGATGACCCACAACTTTCTCCAATTAAACAGCAATAAAACTGAGGTGCTCCTCATTGGTTCTAAATTTACACTTGCTAAGGTTAACCATTCTTCTGTTTTAATTAACAATAGTAACACAAACATCTTTTCCCAGGTTAATAGCCTGGCAGTCATTCTCGACAGTACCCTCTCTTTTTGTTCCCATATATGTTTCTTTGACTGCCTTCTTCCATCTTCGAAACATTTCTAGACTTTGTCCTGTTCTTACACATCACAGTACTTTTGCTTTTTGCTCTTTATTTTTTTTTTGCTCTTTATTTCGCCTTATACGATTTCTCGTATTAGGAATTTGTTAGTTTTCGCATACCCCTTGGGGTTAGAGCGCAGGGTCAGCCATTGTACAGTGCCCCTGGAGCAATTACAGGTTAAGGGTCTTGCTCAAGGGCCCAGCAGAGTAGGATCTCTTTTGGCAGTGACGGTTAATGCCCGAGTCACCTCATATGTAGATTACTGTACTGCTATTCTATCTGGGATCCCACAAAAACCTACCCATCGCTTATAACTTATTCAAAATTCTGCTGCTAGGATAATAACCTGTTCTAAATCCACTGAATTTATCACACCTGTTCTCTCTCAATTTCATCTGGCTCCCTGTTTACTACTGAATACAATACATAAATACTGCTCTGAACATTGAAAGTTCTCCACTATCTTCCTCCTCCCTATCTTACTGATCTCCTACAGACTTACACTCCTCTCGCTCCATCAGATCCTCATCTGCAGCTCGACTTTTTGTAGCACACATCAAACTCTGTTCAATGTGAGCTCGAGCGTCCTCTCATAGTGCTCCTCAAATTCTGCTGCTAGGATAATAACCTGTTCTAATTCCACTGAACATGTTACACCTTTTTCTCTCTCAACTTCACTGGCTCCCTGTTTACTACCAAATACAATGCAAAATATCGCTCTGAACAAGTAAAGCTCTCCACAGTCTACCTCACTGATCTCCTACACACTGACACTCCTCTCGTTCCCTCAGATCCTCATCTGCAGCTCGACTTTCTGTAGCTCACATCAAACTCTGTTCTATGAGAAATCGAGAGTCCTCTCATAGTACTCCTCAACTCTGGAATTCTCTTCCCTCTCATATCCGTCAACTTAACAGATTTTAAAACTGCCCTGAAAACGTATCTCTTCAAATTGGCGTACCAATTATGAATTTAACACCGTTACTGCCTGTTATCTTTCTATGTTTGCTACTACCTCTGTAACTTATTGATATTTGATTTCATCATCCTCTTTGTTTTTATATCTTATTAATGTTGTTTAATTTCATTGTAAGGTGACCTTGAGTGTTAAGAAAGGTGCCTATTAAATAAAATGTATTATTATTATTATTATTATGGAAGTGATGCAGATCTACAAGGACCTGGGGGTTCACATGAATGACAAACTGAGCTGGTCTGATGTCACAGTGGCACTGGACAAGAAGAGCCTGAGCAGACTGGACTTGCAAAGGAGACTCAGGTTTTTGATGTGTGCAGCAAACTGACGAAAATGTTCTACCAGTCCATAGTAGCCACTGTGGTGTTCACCGCTGCGGTCTCCTGGGGAAGCAACCTGAACACAAAAGAAGTGCAATGTCTGAACAAATCTTAGCACAAATACCTATGCCATCTACAGGGCCAACTCTGGGCACTCTGGACTCTATGATGGATAAAGAGGCTGGAGGTCAAATTGGAACGCCATCATGATAAATCCCCTCCATCCCCTGCAGGAGCCGCACTCTCAGAGCTCTTTCAGCCTCAGGCTCATTCCCCTGCAGTGTGGTAAGAAGTGCCTCTGGTGTGTGTGTGTGTGTGTGGGGGGGGGGTCTTTTCTGCCCACTGCTATGAGGCAATTCAGCGCTCAACCTGATATCTAACCATTAATTGTATTTATTTAGGTATTGATTGATTGATTGATTGATTGATTGATTGATTGATTGACTGATTGATTGATTGGCTGTGTTATTTGTCCTGTAAGTCTGCATCTTTGTTTTTTTTTTATGTTTCTGCTACTATATTCATTTGAATTTCCTTACGGGATTAATAAAGGGACTGTACAGTACAGCACAGAGACCATCAAAGAGAATGTTTGTCAGTTTCAGTCAGTAATACTTCAAGTTCACATTCGCTGAACTATTCCTTCTTTCATGGTTTGTGGTAGAGACGTCACTCAAGGACACGGCCATATTTACAACAACAACAACAACATTTATTTCTATAGCACATTTTCATACAAAAAGTAGCTCAAAGTGCTTTACGTAATGAAGAAAAGAAAAATAAAAGACAAAATAAGAAATTAAAATAAGACAACATTAGTTAACATAGAAAGGAGTAAGGTCCGATGGCCAGGGTGGACAGAAAAAAAAAAAAAAAAACTCCAGAAAGCTGGAGAAAAAAATAAAATCTGTAGGGGTTCCAGGCCACGAGACCACCCAGTCCCCTCTGAGCATTCTACCTAACATAAATGAAATAGTCCTCTTTGTAGTTAGGGTTCTCACGGAGTCACTTGATGCTGATGGTCATACAGACTTCTGGCTTTTAATCCATCCATCATTGTTGGAACATCATGGTACTTAGAGTAGATGGTGGTGGTTTGCGCCACCACCAAAAGGACACTGGAAAAGGAAACAGAAGAGAGAGTAGGGGTTAGTACAGATTTTGAATGAATAGTTATTATAATGAATTGAATATACAGAGTATCAGGATTTAAATTACAGTGAAGTTATGAGAAGGCCATGTTAAAGTAATGTGTTTTCAGTAGTTTTTTAAAGTGCTCCACTGTATTAGCCTGGCGAATTCCTACTGGCAGGCTATTCCAGATTTGAGGTGCATAACAGCAGAAGGCCGCCCGCCTCACCACTTCTTTTAAGTTTTGCTCTTGGAATTCTAAGGAGACACTCAGTTGAGGATCTGAGGTTGCGATTTGGAATATAAGGTGTCAGACATTCCGATATATAAGACGGGGCGAGATTATTTAAGGCTTTATAAACCATGAGCAGAATTTTAAAGTCAATCCTGAATGACACAGGTAACCAGTGTAGTGACATCAAAACTGGAGAGATGTGCTCGGATTTTCTTTTCCTGGTAAGGATTCTAGCAGCTGCATTCTGCACTAGTTGCAAACGATTTATTTCTTTTTTGGGTATTCCTGAGAGGAGTGCGTTACAGTAGTCTAGTCGACTGAAAACAAACGCGTGAACTAATTTCTCAGCATCTTTCAATGATATAAGAGGTCTAACTTTTGCTATGTTTCTTAAGTGAAAAAATGCTGTCCTAGTGATCTGATTAATATGTGATTTAAAATTCAGATTACAGTCAACGGTTACCCCTAAGCTTTTTACCTCCGTCTTGACTTTTAATCCTAATGCATCCAGTTTATTTCTAATAAACCTCATTGTATCCATTATTGCCAATCACTAAGATTTCGGTTTTCTCTTTATTTAATTTGAGAAAGTTACTATTCATCCATTCTGAGATTCAACTTAGACATTGTGTTAGTGAATATTTACACGGCGGTTAGGTTGTGAATATTTAGAAGAGGCATTTTAAAGCCATATATGACTATGAGGTGACAAGGAGTCACTAAACGCATGTGCATAAGCGCATACTTTTAACCCCCTGTAGACGATTGTCGTGAAATTGCTTCACAACACTTCCAGCCTGAATGCCCAATTAGGCCTAATGTCGTTAATTTGAATCATAGCTAAATTTATGACTATTGCATGCGCTATATTCAAATTAACACTCTCCACTTAATTTAGCATCTGCTTGACAGCAAAAACACAAATAATTAATTTTTTAATATAATTTACTAAAGGGGTGTGTGCGTGTGTGTGTGTTTATTAACAACTTGTGGTGTGGAGATGTACGGACTGTTTATAAGCACTGCTCACAAGATGGGGAGTTTTTACTGCTGAAATGCAGACCCTGTTATCTACCAAGGGAATTCACTGCTGTGTTTTTGGCTGCTGTTTACATCCCACCACCAGCTAACTCTACAGCAGCGCTCGGCAAACTCCATGACGTTATCAGCGCCTTAGAGACGGCTCATCCCGATGCTGTTTTTATTGCAGCTGGCGACCTTAATTCAGTACAATTTATGGACTGTACTTCCCAAATACCACCAACACATGAACATTCCCACCCGTGAGAAGAACATACTGGATTATCTTTACAGCAACATACGCGGTGCATACAGGGCCTGCACCCCGCCCACACTTCGGACAATCAGACCATATCACTTTCTTCTTGTACCCAGCCTATAGACAAAGGCTGACACAAACAAACCTTATCATTAAGAAAAGTTAAACTTTGGACCCCACAGACTGAGAGCACCCAGCAGGACTGTTTTGCTCAGACAGACTGGGATGTGTTTAGGGTTGCTTCTATCAGCCTACTGGACTATAATGAGTACATGACTGGGTACATTAGCACCTGTATTGACAACATCGTGCCCACAATACCAGTCAGGAAGTTCCCCAACCAGAAGCCCTGTATAAACAGTCAGGTACGCCACATGCTGTGTGCCCGCTCTCTTGCATTTAGATCAGGCACTGAGACGGAGTACAAAGCTATGAAGTACGGACTAAGAAAGGCCATCACAGCAGCCAAGAGGCACTACAGAGAGAAGCTGGAGGGCTTCTGTTCTACTGCTGACTCTGGACGTATGTGGCAGGGTCTACAGGACCACCACCAGCACAATCAGCTTCACAGACAGTCTACTGGATGATCTCAACACTTTCTACACTCGCTTTGAGACATCCAGCAACAGCACAGAGTGGAGGCACACACACACACACACCTGGACCACCCAAACAACCCCCCCAAAGGTCTCTTCAGGTCAGGTACACAAAGCACTAAGGAAAATCAACCCCCATAAAGCAGCAGGACCAGACAACATCCCTGGGCGGGCTCTCAAAGCATGTGCCAACGAGCTGGCTGATATTCTCTGCTCCATCTTCAACCTTTCCCTCATCAGCGCATCGTTCCGTCCTGCTTTAAGACTACGATCATCGTCGCCCTTGCTAAAAGAAGCCCACCATCCTGCCTGACTGATTACAGGCCGGGAGAACTCACTCCAATCATCATGAAGTGTTTTGAGAGAGTGGTGCGGGCCCACATTCAGAACAGCATACCGGACACTCTGGACCCCCCCTGCAGTATGCCTACCGGCCCAACAGGTCCACTTCAGATGCCATTGCGGCCGTACTACATAATTCCCTCTGCCATCTGGAGAATAAAGACTCCTGCATCAGGATGCTCCGTCTTTAACACGGTTATCCCCCATAAACTCACCCGTAAACTGTCTGCACTTGGCCTGTACCCCACCCTCTGTGACTGGCTCCTAGACTTTCTGACTGGCAGGCCCCAGTCTATCAGGATTGGTAATAGGATTTCAGCCACCATTATCACAAACACAGGCACCCCACAGGGATGCTTCCTCAGCACCATCCTCTTCACCCTGTTCACCCAGGACTGTGTCACCTCCCACAAAGATAACATCATCCTAAAGTTTGTAGATGACACCGCAGTGATAGGACACGTCACTGGAGGGAACAAGGTGGCCTACAGGAGGGAGTTGGCCAGTCTGGTGTCATGGTGTGAGGACAACAACCTCACCCTCAACACTGACAAGATGAAGGAGATGATAGTGGACATGAGGAAGGAGAGGAGACCTCACCGCCCACTGTTCAGCCGAGGACTTGAAGTGGACAGGGTGAGCAGAATTAAATACCTGGGCGTCTACATCACTGAGGACCTCACTTGGACACTTAACACCACACAGCTGGTCAAGAGGGCTCAACAGCGGCTGGAATTTCTGAGAAGGCTGAGGAAGTTTGGTATGTCAACTAAGATCCTCGGCAACTTTTACAGCTGCATTGTTGAGAGTATCTTGACCAACTGCATCACCGTGTGGTACGGCAACAATACTGCTAGGGACCAAATATGCCTACAGAGAGTGGTAAAGACTGCCGAGAAGATCACCAGCACTCTCTGCAGAGCATCTACAACTGCAGAGTCCGCAGGGACCCCACCCACCGCCAACATGAACTGTTCACACGTCTACCCTCAGGCAGCTGGTATAAAAGTATGAGATGCAGGACTTCCAGGCTAAAGAACTCTTTCTTTCCCAAGGCTATTAGACTCCTAAATAACTGACTGGAGTTTATAACCATGGTCCACCTCATTCTATCGACCTCACACAACTGTATTTGACTTGTCCATCACACACCTACCTGCACATTACATTTTATATTTCTATTCTGTTTTTATACTTTATGTTGCCTCTGTTACTTATTATCTATCTGCTGCTTATTATTTATGTTTATCTTTATACGTTGGTTTTGTCATTTGGTGTGGACAGCAAAGAAAGAATTTCATTGTACAGGGAAACGTGTTTCCTTACTGTGCACATGATAATAAACTTTGTAGTAGTGTGTTAAAGAAGTTATGAAAAAGAAAACGAAACACTGGATGTGAGGAATAAATCCAGTCTCCCTTGAGCCAGTGCCAGTGAAGACAGTTGCCTCAATGAAGTTCTTGTGCAGAGATTTGATCTGAAGCCTGGTGGTTGTAAGTTTCGTAGTAACATAATTGGTGCGCCGACCTTCAAAAGTAGACTATGTGAAGGCAGGCCGGGAGGATTAAGAGTGAGAAGAAACTAAATGAAAAAGGCAGGAGTCACCAGCAGGAAGACGTGAAGCTAGGCGAAGAACAACAGGCATGAAGTGGTGGACTAAAGAAGAAGGGAGCAGTGAGCACGACGAACAGCTGAGGAACGTAAGGAAGCGAGTGAGGAGGCACATGAGCGTGGGATGTCGTTAATGTATATAGGCAGGGAGCCAACCACGTGGTAGGTGTGTGGACAAAGGAAGGGGGACCGGGGGCGGCCCTTGTGCATCTCTGCCGTGAAATACAGTTAGGTCCCTAAATATTTGGACAGAGACAACTTTTTTCTAATTTTGGTTCTGTACATTACCACAATGAATTATAAATGAAACAACTCCGATGCAGTTGAAGTGCAGACTTTCAGCTTTAATTCAGTGGGGTGAACAAAACGATTGCATAAAAATGTGAGACAACCTAAAGCATTTTTATACAACAATCCCTTCATTTCAGGGGCTCAAAAGTAATTGGACAAATTAAATAACTGGAAAGCAAATGTTCATCTTCTAATACTTGGTTGGAAAACCCTTTGCTGGCAATGACAGCCTGAAGTCTTGAACTCTCTGGACATCACCAGCATGTTGGGTTTCCCTCCTTTTTAATGCTCTGCCAGGCCTTTAATGAAGGTGGCTTTCAGTTGCTGTTTGTTTGTGGGCCTTTCTGTCTGAAGTTTTAGTCTTCAACAAGTGAAATGCCTGCTCAGTTGGGTTAAGATCAGGTGACTGACTTGGCCATTCAAGAATTTTCCACTCTCTTTGCTTTAATAAACTCCTGAGTTGCTTTGGCTGTATGTTTTTGGGTCATTGTCCATCTGTATCATGAAACACCACCCAATCAATGTGACTGCATTTAGCTGGATTTGAGCAGACAGTATGTCTCTGAACACCTCAGAATTCATTCGGCAGCTTCTGTCCCTGTGTCACATCATCAATAAACACTAGTGTCCCAGTTGCCACTAGCAGCCATGCACGCCCAAGCCATCACACTGCTCCCTCCACCGTGTTTTACAGATGATGTGCTATGCTTTGGATCAATGAGCTGTTCCACGCCTTCTCCATACTTTTTTCTTGCCATCATTCTGGTAGAGGTTTGATCTTGGTTTCATCTGTCCAAAGAATGTTTTTCCAGAACTGTGCTGGCTTTTTTAGATTTCTTTAGCAAAGTCCAATCTAGCCTTTCTATCTTGAGCTTATGAGTGGCTTGCCACCTTGCAGGCACCCTCTGTATTTACTTTCATGCAGTCTTCTCTTTATGGTATAGACTAGGATATCGATACGCCAAACCCCCTGGGAGACTGGTGTTCACTTGGTTGCTGTTGTGAAGGGGTTTCTCTTCACCATGGAAATGATTCTGCGATCATCCACCACTGTTGTCTTCCGTGGACTTCCAGGTCTTCTTGCATTGCTGAGTTCACCAGTGCTTGCTTTCTTTCTCAGGATGTACCAAACTGTAGATTTTGCCACTCATAATATTGTAGCAATTTCTCCGATGGGTTTTTTCTGTTTTTGCAGCTT